>NW_019416623.1:1163613-1276847 GCF_000390285.2 Anoplophora glabripennis | reverse complement strand
ATATATTAAAAACTATGTTTATTAACTAAGAATCAACAGAAATCAACACATCAATAATATATTACTTTTGTTATTTTTACATAGATATTATTATGTCTCTAGTTACTTAACGTACTTGTTGCTGTTAAATTACTAAATTTATAAACATCTAGGTTAGGTTAGTAATTTAATCGTAGTAACAATTTCTAAAAAAATATTTGCTAGATACATCGATAATATACTTCGGAATATGACAGTTTAGAGAAAATTGCAAAGAGATATTAGGCATACTTCATTTGGCTGTCATTCATTTACTAATTAAGGTAATAACTTGATTCTTTCGGTAACGGCAAACGAAAAACAAATATTTTTTAATTTATTTGAAGAATGTTAGAAAACTTTGCAATTTCAATAAAAACAGCGTCGAAAATATTGTTTTGTCTTAATAAATTTAAGATTTTGCTAGGTAAAAATGCCGTATGTGCAGTATGTACTACATTTTCAACAGAAATTAATAGAAGAACCAAAACATGTACATCCTGTACATGATATTTTGAATGCTCTTACAGGGTTTTTTACTAATTTTTAATATTAATAATATTCAACGCTTCTGCCAGAGAAGAAAGCCGTATGTGGTCACATGCGGCGTTTATACTATGTACCTCTTAATGAAATAGATGTACATAAGTCTGCTAAGTGACAATAATAGAAATTTAAAATGTACAAATTTTTAAATTTAAAGAAACAAAAACGATATTTTTGATATTTATAGATGGGTAATGTATAATGCGATATAGATTTCAAAAATGTAATTTTCTCAATTTGTCACAAAACTGCATATAGGGTCTTTTTCCGAAGTAGGGCAGTATAGTATAATTAAAGTAACATACAAGAAGACAAAACTATTAGTTATATATAAAATTTTACTTTGTAAACACTTTTTTTCTCGAAAATAAATAAACGAATCAAGGAATTTATTTGAATGATGCAAAGATCTGCCGATTGTAATCATTTCTTTCGCTCGATTGATCGATGCTATCAAAGGGGAACGGGATGCGCACGCAAACCAAACGGGGCGCTCACGCGCGCCATGCGCTATGTCGCGAACGGACGTGTTCTATTCAAAAATTTCCCGCGCGGGAATTACCGCACAAATGCGGGAATTCCGCAGGTCTTATTGACATGCGGGAAATTGCTGGAATGCTGTAACGCGGAATGCGGGATTGCAAACCCTAATATGGACGTTATTATTAGTATGGCTGGAGAGGCAAATTTCCACAACTTATTCATTTCAATCGATTTTCAATTGTTATTTTAGGAGCTAACTGGTGATGTTACTGCTTTAGGAATTTATGAGAGACTAGCTACGATGAGCTCGGATTTTGATTTTATTGAAGTTCAAACAATTGAAAGGTTACTAGGGACATGTCAAACAAACTTTTATGAACCTTTAATTTTCTAAATATTGACTTTCAGCATGATTTAAACTGCATGATATTTACATATTCAGATTCCTTGCGTTTTTCTGCGTTTATTGATACCAGTAGCTTATATCTATGTTAACTTCCAACTCTAACCAAATTTTATACTTAATTTTGAAAATTGTAGTTAAATTACGTCATATAGCTTAATTTTCTGACTCTGTCAATTCACTGTCTTTACTATTACCCCATTTTCTCTTTTCAAACAGTCTCTACCGGTTTTTTTGAAACTAAACGACTGGAAATTTCTAGGTTCACCGATTCACCGAGAACTTTTAAAGTTTACACAGAAATTTGAACTTGGATGGAAGTCTAAATACAATTTATAATGATGTGAAGGTCTTTTACACTCTATACATACTATTTTGCAGTTCTACAACGCTTTTAAAACTAGAAATTTGCAAATTCTGACGGTACAACGATCTGTCAACATTTAAACGATACATGAAACCTTTTACAGTGGCTCAGGTTTAATTTCACACATAAATACTTATCATAGGTTTGCTATATTTTAATATTATATCAGATTTATTGCACTACAGTTAAATATTTTTATTTATTTTAAAAATTGTGTATGTTGATCTCTCTTTTTTAGTATATCTTGAGTTATGATACGAACAAATCATAATATAAATGATCAGTACCCAAGAGAATGTATAGGCAGGAGACATGATGTTCCAATTCACTGGCCACCACATTCACATGACTTAAATCCCTGTGATTTTTTTATTAGAAAGGCTTTAAAACAGAAACAGTTTTCTGTGAGTATTGATAGTGAGGAACAACCGTGGCACAGGATTGAAGATGCTGTTTGCATTTTGCAGAATGGAGGAATACTAAGAATACATTTTAATTTTTTGGGTAAAATTAATTTATGTGTACTACCAGTTATTTTGTTTTTGTTATCAAATAAGCTACTTTTCAAATAACGTAATTATTTCAAGTTTGAATCGAAAATTATGTAATTAAATAATCTAATTAAAAGAAAAGTATTAAATAAATTAAATAATAAATAAATAAATTAATAAATTAAAACTACAAATACAAAAATTTGACAAGAGGGGAAATTTTTTAAAAAAGCCTTCATCTTTAAATAAAAAAATAGAAGCTCTAGCATGTCCCCCGACAAAATTATGAGCTGCTTACTACAAGGAAAGGGATATTTTTCACAGGTCTGTTAAACTAATTACTTCATTTACTGTACCAGAAAGTGATATTAATGTACCAAATTTCAATAAAATCTTGCAAAGGCGTTGCGAGTTATTTAAAGAAACAATTTTTTTTGTCAATTTTGATGTCTCGGATAGAGAAATATAATTTGGATCGAGGTATGCATTAATGTTGTAAATTAATTTATAAACAAACGTTTATAACTTTTAGTTTTCTTTTTTAATATTTTTAGGTATAATATTATATTTATATATATTTAATATAAAACAAAACATTTCTTATATAAATTTATTAATTAAAATTTTTAATATACTTGACATTTATATTTTTGCTTCTTAAGACGACAACAACATTTTCAGTTTAAGATAGATAAATTGCAATTTCGCATCTACCAAAGCTAGAAAATCCTTAACATCGCATATATGAGTAGAAAAAATACAATTTAAAAGACAGAATATCTGCATTATAGAAACGCTTTTCTTATTTTGGCCGGTATTATTGCTCCTTCAATATTTTTCTGTATAAATAAAAAAATTTATAATACCTCTGCAATTTTAATAAAATTGGACCTAACCGGTATATTTGAATTTTTATGAATCTCCGCAAGGTTCCAGTTTAAATTAAATTTGTATTTCCCAGTGCGGCATTTAAAGTTTAATAACGCATTAACCTATTTACTGTAGCTACTGTGTGCATTGTAAAATAAGCACACTCGAACCGATTCAGAATAAGGGCTGTTCAAGTTTGCCTTTTCTTTGAATGAAAGCTGAAAGGAATGGTTGTGTTAACGCATAAATTAAATTATGTAAACACAAGATGCCGCACTAAATTATTCTCTGTAGGGCCTGCATCTGGCATGTTAATGGACAAAATGGATCTTGCATAATGTGTTGTCTGTTTCGGTGTACAATCACGGATCTCCCTTTCATAACCTCGCCACTTTTATTTATTAAAGATTACAAGTAAAGACCTTCATTTTCGACAGTTTGTAAGAAATTATATGAATAATTAGTACAAGTTAATACATTCTACGCCAAATGTCTTCAGCGGTAAATCAGAAAACGTGAATTTTATTTCAAATTTGAACACCCTACAGTGATAAAAATTGTTGAGGATTGTATGTATGCTTTTGAGGTCGCTGAACCTGAATTCGGGGATAGCTTAGCCCTATAAGGTCACCTGCGGGGCTTGAATTGAGATTAAGTCGAATGAAATGACCTTGACTTGATTTTCAGGTGATCTAAGCTATCCGCGAATTCAGATTCAGCGACCTCAAAAGCATACATACTTATTAACATTAGTGAAAGGCGTTTTCTTTACTTTGAACTTGAAATGATCTTGACTTGACCTAAATGTAACCTTGTAGGGCTAAGCTATCCCCAAATTCAGTTCCCCCTCCCCCAAAAAATCTTATATACGCACTGGTTGAAATTCAATACGAGCCTTTTATTCAATTTCATTTTGAAATGACCTTGGATTGACTTGAAGGTGACCTTTAGGGTTACGCTATCTCCAGATTCAGATTCTGCGAGTCCAAAAACCTATACACTCACTGGTCAAAATTCAATACAAGTATTTTCTTCTGTTTGACCTTGAAACGACCTTTACCTGACCTCCGGCTGACCTTAGATAGCTAAGCTATCCAAGAATTCAGGTTCAGCGACCCCAAAAGCATTGTACCTACTGGTCAAAATTCATTACATGGCCTAGTTTTTGAATCCATCAACATGATAACTTCGTGAAGCTTACTCAGTCCTACAGTCAAAATCACACACTTTCCCCTTCTATATCTCTGAAACTATCCGTAGGATCACTTTGGGCTCGTGAAAACTTTTCGTCAGAATGTCGAGAACTATAACATGTCACAATTTTAGCCAAATCTAGCGGGACCCAATTCCCATTTATTTTGTGCGGTGTCCTTTATTTCAATGATGTGATTTTACATTACCTACTGTGACGTCAAAATAACCAATGATCTAGTGTGTAATCTTACATAAGGTTTTTATGAGTGAATATTTAAAAAACAAAGGTTTTTCGAAACTACACTCATATAACTTTGTTCTTCTTATTTTGCTCACTGGAATTCAGATTTTAGATTAGGTTATTTAATAATGAAACACCCCGTATATGCGTAATTTCAGCTGGTGAAAATGTATTATGTACAACTTCATTCAACCCTATCAGCATTTAACGTTTATTTAGAGTAAATTAGGAGACAAGTAAATAGAGGAGAGTAATTGTATAAACAATTTGAATTTATACACAAAGGGTTCACGTTTTCACAATTTCTATGAAAAATACACCGGTTAAAACAAAAATGTATATCCACTATTAACTTATATTGCTGAATTGTTGTAAAAAATGTGATTATCATTCGTTCGCCCGGAAGAAGAGAGTTACATCTCAAAAGCGAGTTTAATTTCTCGGAAAAAGAGTTACAACTTTCAAAATTTCTCTAACTATAATATTGAAATGAAATATTAATACGTTATGTTGAAAACAGCTCAAATACACACATAAATAAAATATTACATTTATTGACCGATTTAATTCAGTGAGTTTAAAAAAGTATATTACATCATGTATTCATTTTCAATTATCAAAGCCTACTTTAAATTTTTTAGTGTCAAATTTGACATAAATTACTCCATTGGATTCTGGCCTCTTGAGTGTGGTTTGTGCTAAATTTCGTGAAAAATATGCCTTATTTATTGTACGTTTTTCTTAAACGGGATAAATATTGTATGAAATCATAAATAAATTAAATAAACAAATTTAACACTCATTTCTTCTTTTTCTTAAAGGTGTAGTTCAAAATCCAAAAATTAAATTCTAGGTAAAGGTACGATTTTTGTTTATGTGTTCATGGTGTTTGTTAATATTTGTTTTTTTTGTTATTCGTACTAATATAATTGAAACAAAAATTATTTTGAGTTTTTGTTTTCAACATAGTTGGCAACACTGCATTCAAGGCCAAGGTGTTGGGAGCAGAACAAGCGCTCATTTGTTTCAATCAGTTGAGAACAGTTGTTGTAGTGGCGTGTTGAAAAAATGAGTGCCGTTATTCCAGATCCCACCAGCTTACGAGCTGAGGAGCGTAATTCGGTTCCTTTTTGCAAAAGGAAAAGAACCGTTCCAGATTTTTAACGAAATCAAAATTATTTATAGGGATGGTGTGATGAATAGTATTAATGTGTATAAATTGTCTCGTGAGTATAAAGCTGGCATAATGTTTATGTAGAGCAAAAGAGTGGGCGTCCCTTAATCGAGACCGATTGAAAACCATTAAAAATCTCTTTTCTCTTCTTCTACAGGGTGTCTCACATTTAAATAGCAGGACTTCAGGAATCAGTAGAAGACCTCATTTTGAGTCTAAAAGTTCCTATATATATGGGTCCTAAAACGCTTCGTTTCTGAGATACAGGGCGTTCAATTTTATTTTTGTTTTATTTATTTATTTTTTAACTAAATAACCGCTGACAAAAAAAATCATCATGTTGCGGCGAAAGACTTAGTATTTAAGGGCAAATAATTTGACACAGAAAATCATCGCATATTAGTTCCAGTGGTGGAGATAGAGGGGTCTCTATGCATATTTTTATAAAAAAAAGTATAGCCGATTTGATATTTTGCAAATGTTTTCGAAAAATATGAAAGAGCATTCAATTTTACCCAGAAAAGACCCTCTTGTCCAAAGTCGATAGGAGGTGGCGTTTTCAAGAAAAACCGAAAATACTGTTTAGAAGTCAAATAATAATTTTTAAACATTGTGTTACAACTAAATTAAATATGTAGTTCAAAAATTCGGTTAAAATTGTTTTTAATTAATTAAATGAAAATAAATACAAAAATAAATAACGAAAACCATATTACATCAAAGCAAATGTTCGAAATGTAAACCATTTTCTTCGATACATAACTGACACCGACGCTGAATAGAACGTCTCATTTGAATTAAGTTATTGTCTCTGATTTCACTGCATGCGTTCCGAATCCGACGAATAAGTTCATCCCTTGTGTCCACAGTAGTGGTATAAACTCTCTCTTTAATAAAACCCCAGAGGAAAAAATCTAGGGGTGTCAGATCAGGGGATCGGGGAGGCCATGCAACGATACCCCCGCGGCCAATCCATTTTTCGGGAAAGTGGGTGTTCAACCAGTTCCTGACATTTCGGCCAAAATGAGCTGGACAGCCATCAAGTTGAAACCATGCTCGCATTCTTAAATTCAGAGGAATTTCCTCCCACATGTTGGCACTCTCGGTCTCTAAGAACTCTAAGAAATTCGCAGAATTCAGTCGTTGAGGTAAGATGTAAGGGCCGAAAAGACAATTGTTATAAACGCCGAGCCAAATATTAACACTAAATTCGTGCTGAAAATTTCGTGGTCTGATTGCATGCGGGTTTTCATGTGCCCACTCATGCTGATTGTGTAAATTTGTCACACCTCGACGAGTAAAACATGACTCGTCGGTCCATAATATGTGTGATAAAAAATTTCCGTCGTTTTCAATTGAGTTAAGAATCCACCGAGAAAAAGCTATTCTATGTTCCTCGTCACCCGGACGTAAACCCTGAACAGGTTGTAAGTGGTAGGGATGTCTATGATCTCGTCTTAATGTTCTAGAAATAGTGCACCTGGAAACACCAATAATCCTGGAAATTTTTCTGGTACTCGTCGTGGGATCTCTGTCAAATTCGTGCAAGATTCGCTGATTCCTCCTATTTCTGCCAATATTAACGTTAATTATGTTGCGATCCCTATGGACCAGATTCAATCCGTCATTAGCGAAACGTTGATGAATATTAATAAAAACGTGTGGATGCGGCTGTCTTCTATTAGGAAATCGTCTCCGATATTCCCTAGCAGCTTCTGCCGAGTTCCCATTGGCAAACCCGTATACGAAGTGAATATCTGCGTATTCTTGGTTCGTAAACTTAAACGGCATTTTGAATTTGTTGCAATTTTTTTTAATACTCTACACACAATTAGAAACTATAATAAAATAAGCGCAAATGTCAATATTAGAATGACATTTCAAGTCTGATTTGATTTCTAAACAGTATTTTCGGTTTTTCTTAATTCGACTTCTAAACAGTATTTTCGGTTTTTCTTGAAAACGCCACCTCCTATCGACTTTGGACAAGAGGGTCTTTTCTGGGTAAAATTGAATGCTCTTTCATATTTTTCGAAAACATTTGCAAAATATCAAATCGGCTATACTTTTTTTTATAAAAATATGCATAGAGACCCCTCTATCTCCACCACTGGAACTAATATGCGATGATTTTCTGTGTCAAATTATTTGCCCTCAAATACTAAGTCTTTCGCCGCAACATGATGATTTTTTTTGTCAGCGGTTATTTAGTTAAAAAATAAATATATAAAACAAAAATAAAATTGAACGCCCTGTATCTCAGAAACGAAGCGTTTTAGGACCCATATATATATAGGAACTTTTAGACTCAAAATGAGGTCTTCTACTGATTCCTGAAGTCCTGCTATTTAAATGTGAGACACCCTGTATATAGGAACTTTTAGACTCAAAATGAGGTCTTCTACTGATTCCTGAAGTCCTGCTATTTAAATGTGAGACACCCTGTATAACTCATTTACATTTATGTTTCCATACTTGCTATTTACTGTAAGTATAGCCCGCGGCAAGCCAAAAAAAGCAAATTTTCAGAAGAAAATCATCTATTTTTATTAAATTTAATACAAAAATAAATGATTAAGTTCCATATTTCAAAAATAAATCGGTCAATAAATACAATTTTTACAAAAGTCTTTCCATTTGAAATGCGTCATACTTCCTTCCAGATGCTTCCATCTTGAATATAATATGTATTTATACTACGAGGGGGAATCAAATATACACGGTAATTTTACTATTTAGCTTAGCACGTAATTCCGATCAAGAGGATTCGATGCTCGAGTGTTGTTTGGTTTATGAGGAGGGGGGAAACCGAGAAACCGATTTGGGTAGCAGCTGCGCTCTGTTCTGTCCACAGTACAGCCATGACTGAGCACGAGGTACCTTCGTCTGTTGCACAATCGCATCATCATAAAGTTTTTAACCAATAAAGGCGTTAACCATCGGAAATTTTCATTTGTTTGAGGGCACAGTTTGAGGATGCTACACTGTCTCAGAATCGAGTGTATACGTGGGTCAGAGAATTCAGGGATGGGCGAGAACGTGTCGAAAATGATCATGATCGACGCCCACGAACAAGTCTCACAAATGACAACAGCCGTGCTGTTCGAGAGCTTATTGAAGGTGATCGCCGGTTAACTATTGAACAAATCTCATCAGAATTGGGTATCAGCTATGGGAGTGTTCAATCCATCATCACTGATCAACTTAGCTTTAGAAAAATTAGTGCTCGCTGGGTTCCAAGGTTGTTGACCGAAAATCAAAAACAGGTCAGGTCGGAGATCAGTGAAAGACATCTGAATCGATTTCGACAAGACACTTGTGATGAGACGTGGGTCCATCATTACACTCCCGAATCAAAAATGGCGAGTAAGGAGTGGCGAAGAAAGGATGAAGGCTGCCCAGTCAAAGCCAAAACCCGTCCCTCAGCCGGAAAAGTGCTTGCAACTGTTTTCTTTGACTCAAGGGGAGTTTTACTCATTGATTTTCTTCACGATCAACGAACTGTGAATGCGGTTTACTATTCTGAGTTGTTACAGTCGACAAAAATCGCGTATCGAAGCAAACGACGGGGTATGCCCATTCGAGACGTCATCATCCTTCATGACAACGCCAGACCACACACCGCAGTTTTGACAAGGGATAAATTGGAAGAAATGCACTGGGAAACCCTCGAGCACCCTCCTTATAGCCCTTACTTGTCACCCTGTGATTATTTTTTGTTTGCGCCCTTGAAAGAATCGCTTGGAGGCAAAAGATTTGAAAGCAATGAAGAAGTAGAGGAGTATGTGCGCAATTGGCTGACAACTCGCCCTCAAACTTTTTATGAAGAAGGAATATTCAAGCTTCCAAATCGATGGCAAGTGTGTAGAGCACGGAGGTGACTACATTGAAAAATGTTAAATGTTTAGTTTGTGTATACCATTGATCAATAAATTTATTTTACAAAATTACCGTTTATATTTGATTCCCCTTCGTATATTTTTTTCAATGAATGTCGGTAGGAAACATAGTAAATAATATCTACTAAATATACTCTTTGATATTTTTTTAGTAAACCCATTTTTCTAATAAGGGCCGATTTTTTTTCTTCCTCCAGTTATAGCTTACTGTTTTTAAACGAAAGAGTCAGTTAATTAACTAATTAGTTACCGTTTATATTTTATCCGCTGAGTGAATTTCTTAAAAATTATCCCAACTGAGTATTCTACAATATCTTAAATAATAAAGATCATGGGAATTAATTGCTTTATTTTAGCAAATTTTATTTTAAACTTGAAAGAAGCGATCGTTAAAATACATTTTTAGAGCGTTATTATGCCAGAATTGGAAATCGTTCGGTCTTGAGTTGATAAAAAGAAGTTATTAGTTACTTTTAGCAACAAGTTAGAATGTAATAAACACCGTCTGAAGTTAGGTCCATTGAATTCTGAAAAAAATATGCTATACGGTTTACATTTTATTTCGCCACTTTTTACAGAGCAACTCCGTGGACCGTAAATATCGGATTCAAAGTGTTTCCATGAAACGGATAAAAGAGTTGAACTACATTAATTTTGTATTCGCTCGCTGTTTAAAATCCACTCCTGTGACAGTCGCATTGTTGACCCTTTTTTTAGCCTACGTCGATGTATTCTACAGAAAATATTTACTGGTATTCCGAAATTTCAATAAAGATTTCGAAACTTTCGTTATTTATTATCGTCATTTAATTATTATTAATGTCATCCAGAATAATTAAAAAAAATTTGTAAGCTAGTTTTTTGACTAACTTTTTATTCTGCTTTCCAAAAAGGTGCTTTTCAATTTTATTTTTCAAAGTTTAACTAAACATTTACAGTGTGTTGTCGGAAGAGATCTGCAATTATAAGAAGAAACCTTTTTATTGCCGATTTTTCGAAAAAATATACAGGGCATTTTCAATAAATTAAAAATGTATGATTTTTCCTAAACAAAGTGGCTTTATTTTTTGTTTTTGTTAACAACTTTATTTAATGGATTTGTTGGAAAACTAAACTGAACAATATTCAGACAAAAATTATAAAAATTAATTCAACACTCAATTTTGCTTAAGTTCTAAGTAAAAAAAAAACAAAACAGAACTGGAATTAATTACTTTAAAACCGAATAAAGCATAGCATCCGATCCGCTTGTAGGGAAGTGGATGTCAAGCCAATTTCTGACTACAATTATTGTGGAATGTACAGGGCATTCGTCTTGCTGAAATGTTAGTTTTCTTCTATACTCAAAATTTTCATTATTTAGTTCTGCCAAAACAAAATTATTGAGAATGTCCAAATCTGAATTTTGAAGCCGTTTTATAGTAAAATCCATTTCAATAATTCATTACGTGCTCAAAAATTTCTGCTGCAAAATAAATGTGTCAAATTGTGCCATGAAAAAATTACTATTTGTGACACTTAACAGAGAAATTTGAATTTAGGTACTGTAGTAAACATAGAAGAAATTAAATTATTCTACTAGTTCAGACACAGAGGAATCCGTGCGGATAACCTGTCCTATTATAATTTCTCAAATTGGAATTTTGAGTAGGTAATCTAATCAGTAACTGACATATACTTGACACCTCTGTTGAGAGAGATAGAGATTACAATAGCCCAGCCATGTAAGGGTTTTAAATACAACAACTTTAATAATTTTTTTCTCGGAAACTATAAGGATTTATCAAAAATTTGTTTTTTACGATATTGACCCCATTTTTCATGACGCATCTATTTCCAATTTTTTTTGGGATGTTGTGAATCACCCTGTATATTAAACAAAAATATAATTATGTATTTCATGGCTTCATTTACAAATATTTTATGGTGCCAAAGAAAAAATCGTAAAATTACAACCTAAAATGTATTTTTAAAAACTTAAGTTAGATTAGTTAGATTTTCAAATTGACGAAATAGTGAGAAAGATGAGCAGTAAACTCTTCTCGAACTTTGTCTATAACTTCCAGAGTTATCTGTGCCATCTCCGTCCGAATGCGTTCTTTTGATACATCTAGAACTTTCAGTAGTATATCAATAAAAATAAATCTAGAGGAGTTAAATCTGGAGACCTAGGTGGCCATTCAACTGATCGTCTACGCCCTATCTGCCTATCTCAAGTGGTTTACACACCATTTAGGAGAAATGTAGTTTCATCAGAAAAAAGGAGTCTTTTTAGAAAATTTTTATAACAATTATCCGAAATGGATTTTTTTTAAAATCTTTTCCTTAGGGATTTCCTAAGAGAACCCTCACGAGCTCTTTTGAGTAAAATCACTCTAAATTTATTAAGTTAGGCAAGGTTAAATTAGGTTTTTTAAATGTTATTATTCATAGTAAACCTTTGTTTTTTAATGGTTGAAATTTAAATAATTAGAATACCTAAGAAAAAAAAGGCTAATAACTGACAAATTTAGATGAGGTTAGGTTTGTAAATGTTATTTTTTATTATGTTCAGCTTAGACATCTAGAATTAATCTTTTCATGGAAGTAAATCATCAAATAATTTTATTTTTGTTTTTTTTACTAATTGCTAGTATTTTACTCGTATTTGAAGTTAAGAATTTTTTTTATTTTTTTAGGTTAGGTTATGTTAGATTTGGAGATCTTCAAAAAAAATTCACATACTTTTTGTATCATCGCAAAAAGTATGTGACTATTAATAATTTACTTTTATTTACCTACCAACAAGTATTATTGAATGTTAAAACAATAATACTTTATAACTTGTTTTTAGGTTATTTTAGGTTAGGTTGGGTTGGACTATGTGAATTTAAGGAGGTTTATCTGAAAAAATTAATATAAGCTTATTAAAATCCTCAAAAAAAATTTGGACTAGTTTGGATACCCAAGAGACGAGATATTAATAAAATAATTTTTCACGATTTAGTACAGAGTCTTATGAGAATGCAGATTTTTTCGGTCTTTCTACTTAGAATGCGCAACAATTGACGAACAGTTTCCACAGCAACTTTTATAAATAGGAAACCGATATCTAAGGAACCGTATGACAGCTTGTAGAAATCGATTAGGTACTTGTAAGATACATAATTTATAATAATTCTCCTTCAAACTGCTGTCGTTGACTAACTGATGCTCCATATGCGTGATAGCGGTCTCGAAGTAGCGTAATATTTAAAATTCGCAGGTGTCCAAACAAACAGGGAGCGAGTGAACGCCGAGCCAAGCACCAGCCAACTGCGACGTTACTAAATCTAAAGGCTCGGCTTACTACTTTAATCACTAGCGAATCTACAGAAACTTTCGTTAGACTTTAGACGTACCTCCGTACCCGATAAACCTCCTTAAATTTGTTTCAAAACGCTAAGTTTAAATTTTACGTATAAATCAATTTTCTGTGACTATATTTTGATTTTTTATTGTTTATAATATTGAGTTTACTAATGTTTAAGAAAAAAAGCTATATCTTACACAAATAGTTAAAATGTTAATCAATTTCTATAAAATTAGTGTAATTTTTCTCAGAATAGCTCGTGAGGGATTTCTTAGGAAATCCCTAAAGAAAGGATTAAAAAAAATCTAATTTGTACAATTTTTATAGGCTCTAGACGTTTTTAGGTTTACTAACTACAAAAGGCCCCTGTATGCGTCGGCACGTTATTTTTGAATGTTTCTCCTGTTTATCTGCAAATCCTTTACAGCGAACCGCCACAATTCAACGCCGAGACTTTTCGTTTGCCGCAAAATAAAATTACGATAATAAATGTGGAGCGGAGAAAGAGACAGTAAAGAAAATGAACATCATTTATTCATCTGCGTTAAACGGGCACTCTCCGGGTTTATTAAGCTTATTTTAATTAGAAGTTGATGTCCACAGAAGACTTGCCACTTAGCCATGCGACTTTTGTTTTGCCGGTTGGGGTAGCCGCCGTCGTTTAATATGAAGGGATGAATCGGTTAAAATTTTATATCTAATGAGACGTATGGTCGGGCTCAAGGATTAATTGTTGGTGTTTTTTGCGAAAAATTACTTCGTCTGACACAATGCTTAATTGGATTATATGATTATATTTTATTAAAATCGTAATCTTTTGAAAAGGCCTTTGCTAGATTATATTATATTCAGTTTGTCTGGAATGTTTTGAAAAGGGTAGACATATAGCATATTCCAAAGCTCTGTACAGCATAGAATTATACCCGCAATATCTGGCAAATACCCAAGCCTATTCGCCAGTAAAATTACGAGACATAGACCGGTTAGGATTTTAGGATTTTTTTTTGTCTTATTTTTTAAAATTTGCACTACTGATTTAAAAAATATTGAAAATTACTTACAATTTTCAGAAAATTTGTAACAATTCAAATTTATGTAAGAAAAATTCAAATTCTTATAATTATACTGTACACTTAAAGAAATGCGCTGTATTCTTTATTAGAATTCTATATGCCCTTATAAGACCATTGTATACTATATGTGACAGTTAAACAGGTGAATATTGGATATAAAACGCGTATTGCTAGCACAGTTGTATAGTTACTATAAACCTTATTCTTTATTAAATTATTGTATAACTAGTATACAACGTTTTTTATACCCTTTACGAAATAATAGCAATAACTGTTATTAAAGTGTTCCATATCGTTATTAGAACATCGAGTACTGTTTATAAGTTTTATAATAATAAATGTATTAAACTGTTGTATACTCGTGTATGAATTAAAAACATATGACATTAAGTTTTCAGAAATTTTATTGGATAACTGTAATTGCAAGCTAAGGTTCTAATGTAAACATACATAAAACATACTCTTAAACATTAAAAATGATGACAAATCGCTCCCAAAACTGTCTAGTTTATTTTCTTAGCAACGATGCACCCGTATTTTCTTGTATTACATGAGAATTTGCACTATAACTCTTCCACCTTAAGAATGAAGCATCCCCAGAAAGGTTGAGCTTCTTTCCATATAATTTTATTTCCTCTGGTTGATTGACTTTATACCCATGCTCTTCTTTGTCACCTTCTGTTTCTCCATCTTATGTAAAACTTAACATCAGCGATTTTTAATAGGACCTACAAAATAATAATTTTTAAGATTTAGACAAGATTTACATTTGAAAAAACAAAACAATTACAAGCCATAAAACAGTTAGATACTTACATAATAATTTTCCATTTCACACAACGCGATATGATCATGTATCCCACAAAACATGTGCATATACTGTCCATTTTCATCAAACTAAACGTGTGTAAGTCAATGCACAGCGGACTGTCGGAAATTTTACGATTGTTGTATTTTCTCTTCTTGAGAATACAACAAATCTTCCCTACTATACATCTGGAATATAAAGTCTATAACACCTAATAATGTATAGGTAATTCATTATAACCTTTATTTCATAGATGCATAAGGTGTATTAAGCACCTTCCAGTTAAACTGATTGAATAATGAGTATGGAGATGATTGCTTTTTTTTAATAAAAGTTGTATATTGGTTATAAAAGTTTTAATATGCGCTAATATTCTAGATAAACAGTTTAATAAGCCCATTTCTTTCAGTGTAGGTACTGTTCATAAGTACAGTAAAAAAAGCAATGTTATAGTACAGAGTGTTTATAGACTTGAAGAGGATATGAGAAAAGTAAATAACTTGCGAAAACTCGTTTGGCAAAAGTCTTTTTTTGCAAATAGAATATATTTTGACTTTAACTCCTACACTGAAAGAAATGACTTATTAAATTGTTTCTCTAGAATAATATGTATAACGCATATTAAAACTATAAAAATATACAGGGTGATTAATTAACAATGGGAAAATCGAAGGCTGAGGATACTACACGTGAAATGGTGACCATTGGCGCCAACATGCCTTATCCGAAAGTTGATAGTTTCGGAAATACAGGGTGTTGAAAGTTAAAATTTTAAATCGTTTTTTTTTTTTGCGATTATTCTGAAAATATGTAGGTAAGGAACTTGAAAATTTGTGAAACTATATTTTTTTAAGCGGCAAATAAGATGCGTGCTGCAATTTCAGCGTTGTTCATAGAGGGCGCCACAGACGACCAATTTTACTAAAAATTTAGTTAATAACTTTTTACCCTGTATGTCGAACATGAAACTTGATTCAAAACCTGAAAGATGTATGTCGATCCGTTTTCGAGAAAAATTGATTTAACAAACACTATGTTTTGATAATATGAGAAATTAAAAGCGAAACAAACTAAGTATTTCTTCATGTTATTACAACAATTAACAATAAAACAAATGAAATACCTAATAATGATTTAAAGTAATTATTGTTCGAAGAATCCACCGTTGACACTGATAGATTTACACAACGTTTTCTGAGATCTTTGAGTTTGAAACAACATATTGCGTCTGACTTTGTTGGCAGCAATTTGTGTTCTTTGCCACAACTCTTCATGCGAACCAATAGATTCTTTGTAAACTATACATTTCGTTCGAGACCAAAAAGAAAAATCAAGAGTATTGAAATCCGGACTTCTGGGTGGCCAAGCAAAAATTCCTCAACGGCTTGAAGAAGTTCTACTTTATTTAAGAAGAGACGTGGTCATGCACGACGGAGCTCCACCACATTTTTCTCGGCCAGTGCGTGCATATTTAGATGCAGTTTTTCCAAATTGCTGGATTGGCTATGTCAGCATTTTTGCTTGGTCACCCAGAAGTCCGGACTTCAATCCTCTTGATTTTTCTTTTTGGCCTGGAATGAAAGATACAGTTTACAAAGAATCTGTTGGTTCGCGCTGCCATCGAAGTCAGACGCAATCCCAATATGTTGTTTTAAACCCGCGAAGATCTCTCAGAAAACGTTGTGTAAAGTGTATCAGTGTCAACGGTGGAGTCCTCGAACAATTACCTTATCATTATTATTAGGTATTTCATTTGTTTTATTGTTAATTGTTGTAATTATTTGAAGAAACACTTAGTTTGTTTTGCTTTTCATTTCTGGTGTTATCAAAACATAGTGTTTGTTAAATCGATTTTTCGCGAAAACGGATCGAGATACCGAAATAAAACAGGAATACATAATTAATGGAAAAATGATTGCTCTTTCAGATTTTGAATCAAGTTTCATGTTAGACATACAGGGTAAAAAGTTATTAACTAAATTTTCGGTAAAATTGGTCGTAACTGGCGCCCTCTATGAGCAACGCTGAAATTGCAAAGCACATCTTATTCAACGCTTAAAAAAATATAGATTCACAAATTTTCAAGTTCATAACCTACATATTTTCAGAATAATCGCAAAAAACGATTTCAAATTTTAACTTTCAACACCCTGTATTTCCGAAACTATCAACTTTCGGATAAGGCCAATGTTTGCGCCAATGGTAACCATTTCACGTGTAGTATCTTTAGCTTTCGATTTTCCCATTGTTAATTAATCATCCTGTATAACTTTTCTTTAAATGAGTTCAATAAGCGCTTAATATACCTTATGCATATATGAAATAAAAAGTATCATGAATTACCTACTTGGCGCTCTCTGAAATTGCAACACGCATCTTATTGGTCGCTTAAAATAATATAGTTTCACAAAATTTCAAGTTCCCAACCTACATATTTTCAGAATAATCGCAAAAAACGATTTAAAATTTTAACTTTTAACATCCTGTATGACATGTTTAATGCATTTATTATTATAAAACATCTACTTAGTATTAGGTGTTCTAATAGTAGTTATAACTATCATTTCATAAAGAGTAAACAACGTTGTATGCCAGTTATACAATCACTTAATAAAGAATGTGGTTTATAGTCATTATACAGCTGTGTTAGCAATACGTATTTTATTTCCAATATTCACTTGTTTATCAGTCACATATAATGTTCTTATAATGGCATTCATAATTCTAATAAAGAATAAAGTACATTTCTTTCAGTGTACCGATTAACCACATTGATACAATGAAAACTTTTTTGGAACCGCTGACCTCACCGATAGCTCTTGCTCTATTTGGATGTGATGATTATTGCTGATTTGGAAATAGATATGCAGCTAATTCGCAGTTTTCATCAACTGTATAGACTTATATATAAATATTTAAAAAAACATTGAATTATTTCAAAAAGAAAAGTGAAAATTAAACTAAGAAAATATTACAGAATGAATAATTACGATAACTGCAGTACTTGAAAAATGTGTGCCCTAGAGTCACTCTCTGCCAGTACAAAGCAACGCTTTGTTCAGTCGCATTGAGTAGGAATGACAGTTAAGATATTACATCAAATTACAATTAAGATATGACATACTTTGTAGTCTTACCCACACATTTTTTTTATCTCGGTTGTGAAAACAAATAACGACATTCTTAAAATTACAAAGTTCTTTAGAATTTTATGACGATTCTAATACTGTGTGTTTCATTTTAAGGTACGTTCGTATTTTGAATGACGTAGTAAAAAAAGTAAAAGTCCATTGGATTTAAATCTGGACCATGAGGTGGCCGTGGATTGTTCCTATCACGTCCATACTATCGGTTGGGGAACACAGTAATCAGGTCATTTTGAACTTCCATCGGGCGGGGCTCCATCATGTAAATACCTCGTGTCCTGACAAATATTTAGTGGTACATCTTTCAATGACTGGAATAAATCGATACGGAGAAAATTCAAATTATGTTCTACGTTAAGTGAATCAAGAATTGGGCCAATTAAATGATCGTTCATTTTAAACTCAAGTTGAAACTGCCGAACCCAAAAGTAAGAAGGATTTGAATTGTGCGCCATTTCCATCCTGAAAAGTTGGCAGCAATGCGCATAGTGTAGTAAACACGTTGCGGTAAGACAAAGCGGACGATGGATGAGCGAGTGAAGAATGTGAAGAATCATTACAAATACGGAGAGTGTGTAGCTGAGACTGTGCGCAAATTACGTGGAATTTTCGATAGGAGGAACGGTCTGAATGAAACAACTGTGAAATTTGAACAAATTGGTTCTGTTGCAGACAATTAAAAAACTGGCCGGTCTCTTACTGGCAGTTCAGCCGAAAATATTGCTACGGTAAATGTGGCGGAAATTCCCGTAACCTTAGAGCACCGTCGCCGTCGGTCACTGCAATTAAACATTTCAAAAAGCAGAATGCAGCAGGATTTTAACAAACGATCTCCATCTGCATCTATTCAAGATTCATCTAACCCAGAAATTGAAACCAGACCAGATGGAGGGTGATTTTGCTAAGAAAATCATTTTTAACGACGAGGCGCATTTCCATCTAAGTACCTAAGTGAACAATCAAAATTGTCGAATTTGGAGCAGAGGCAATCCTCGGGTCATTCAAGAACGATTACTGCATAACCAAAAAGTGGCAGTGTGGTGTGAATTTGCTGATGGAATAATTAGTCCATCCATGTTTATAATGAATTTTCACAATCTGCATTCGCCCACATTAGTTTAGGGAAATTAGATTTTACCTATATAGTACGAAAAAAGTCTTAAAGTTTTTATGCGTGACTGGAAGCCGTCAGCCCTTAAAAAATTGAAAAATCACCCCTAAATACGATTAATCCTATTTATTTGCCGAACCATTCAATTTTCTGAAAATTTACGAGAATAATAAAATGTTCGCCATGAAATTTGAAACAAAAAATTTTGAATTGAATAGTATTTGCGCCAGTGCGGCTGAAAGACAGAGGTTAATTGGCGCGCATCACCGCACACGTATCGATCGTAGGTTATGCGCATGATTTACTCGAATATTACTCAAACTACGTGAAATATACCTATAACATTTTAATTTTTTTACGTCATCGTCGTCGTCGTTACTTTCAACGGTCTCAGCAGTTAAGCAGATCTGGCCAGGACATTGTTGAACAATGAATACCAGTTTTTGCACACGCGCGTCTTTTTTCATATTCTAATTTGCAGCTGCATGAAATTAGCGCCAGAATGGATGCTGTAGCTGATGCTTCAGTTGTAGGAATCGGTGTTGCACATTTTATTTTGTCTAGCGAATAACATAATATTTAAAATTTAACCTAACCAACACTGGTCGACCATTTTGACTATGACATTTCTCTCTACTATAACGCTACGGTCATTCAATAGGAATGAACTGTATGGATGCGCAAAAATGATAGAAAAACGATATTTGGAAATGACCTACCACTGTTGTAGTTTATTTGTCTTTTTACTAGAAGCCCTTCTAGATGTGGGCGTTTACAGATGTTAATAATAGGTATTTTTGCCCTTTTTCACTTTTCGTGGACTCTTTCCAAGAACGTCTAAGTTATCAGTTACTTATTGTATATTAATTACACAGGACAACAAAATTTGACGAAAGATCACATCCAAAAACCAGACCTCACTTGCCCAAAGATTTCTGGTGCGCAGAATCCAAATCCGGTGTCAAATCTGAAAAAAGCGTGTTGAAGGGTAAAAGTAGTAGTTTTAGAGGGCATGATTCATTTTTAGAAAAAAAAAAATTCGCTCTGTGATATAAGCTCAAATATAGCAAAAATTTGTTTTTGCACTTTTAGGTTAGGATATCTCGGAACAGAGACGTATAGGAGCAATTCTGACGCCGGATTAGGATTCTGCATACCAAAAACCTTCGGGCAAGTGAGATCTGGTTTTTGGGTGTGAAAATTGTTGCCTCGTCACATTCACATTGTTGAATTATAATTTCAAGCACTTTTTTGGAAGTTGTTAAGCTGTACATAGTTTTGTACAACATTATTGCGCATACGTCACAAACACTGACAGACACGCGAATTGGAACAATGGATTTGCTGCATCTATTAAATATTTGTATTCAATAAATAACTGAAGAAATGCTTATTACTGTATCATCCGCACTGTTTCAGATAAATGTTTGTATTCATGAATAAAAGTCATTCGAATTATCCTACCTGAAATGGGAAACAAGTGGCTTCATGTCCTTGGCGAAGAAATAAATGCGAATAAATATGCCGAAGAGAGCTATAATTCCACCGTATCAGATGGAAGTATCGTAACATCAGCCCAAGGTAAATAATACTATCTCATCTCTGCCAGTATACAACTACATAAACCAAATAAACTTCTTCCAGTTATCGTTAATCGATAATGGGTGACCCAGTTTGAAATTGGAAAATATTATGAAGGAATAAAGAAGGCAGTCTCGGCTATACAACGCCATAATAATAATAATAGTAGTAATTGTAACGATAATCCTTTTTCTCCAGGCATGTTTCTTAAGAAGTAAACGGAAACTGTGATTGCCTTATCCGTACAGGGTCTTCAGATGCGATCGGGAATATCTCTGTCAGTATTGAGTGCATTCTAAAATTTCGATGTCATTTCTTATATGTACAAGGTGTTTTAATACACTTAGAGAACCAAATATCATAGTAGTAGTAGCATTAGGCGGCGTGCTATTATCTCGTTAAGGGGTGATTTTTTTTGTAAAATCTGAAAATCTGACAACGTAGATCTGTGCCCCTTAAAAAATTTAAATTTCTAAGGCAATTTTTAAATTGTTAATAGTTGTTAATTGTTAAATGATTTGATAACAAATCATTTGAGATTGCAAATGCGACTTGGCAACTATACAGGGTGATTCACAACTTATTCAAACAAAAGTTGATAATAGATGTGTTATGAAAAATGGAGTCAATATCGTAAAAAGAAATGTAAAGTCCTTATAGTTTCCGAGAAAAAAATTATTGAAGTTATAGTATTTACAACCCTTACATCGCTGGACTACTGTAGTCTCTAGTGTCATTCGCGTTGTACGCAATGCGCTGTACACAATGCGCTTTTTCTCCACGTGGCTTCAGGTGAAACCGAATAGTGTTTACATTAGTTTTTCAAGTGTTAAAAATGGCTTACTTGTATAGCAATTCGGAGTTGATGGAGGTCGTTTTAATTTATGGTGAAGCAAGACAACATTTGTGTTATGGTGAAGCATTTGTGTTATGGTGAAGAAAGACAACATTTGTGTTAATTTGTAAAAACTGGGTAAGACGTGCCAAAATGTGTTTATAAGTCGGTAGACCAAATTTTGAACAGTTGTAACAAGGTTTGTCAAATTATTTTATTAATTAAAACTACAAATAAATTGTATTAATAAACAATAACAATAGCGGTAAAACCAGTTGAATTTGCTGATATAAAATAGGTGTTACAAAATTTTATTTTTTCCTTTACTTGGGAAAAATATTCTTTCAATTTTTTGTCCGTTCAAGCTTTGCCTTGCGCAAGGTCAAGTTTTACAGTGGACCAGTTTCCAGTGCCGCGTATTTTTAAATCATTTTCATACTGGCCATTTCGATTTTTTTTTACAAAATTATATTTGTACGAAATAGTTATTTTCCTAGCAAGTGCGGAAAAGATGCTTTACCCATGTGTTAGCAATTTTTCTACCAGCGAAAAAATAAATAAATAACTGACTTCTGATTTTTCTTTAGCATAGAATATCTTGACCACAGAGTATTTGGCTTTCATATCTCGCTAAAAAGTCTTGTTCCTTTTTGCACCATATTCTTGGCATTAATTCGTAAACAGCGCGTACTCCTTATATCTGTTTCTAGATTTGTCAGGCAATAAATTCAAATTTGTGACCTTTATTTTTTCGTGACGAGATTTTGGAAATTCTTTGCAAAAATATTAATTTTAAACCTTCTTCTTTAAATTTAAAAAGGCGTTACTTTAAAAAGATGTTACTAGAATTTGATGTTTGTTAATGCTGAGAAATTAAAATCTAACAGTTGCGGTTACGTTAATTTTTAATTTTTAAAATTATAGAGGTTAATTCAAAAGGGTTGGTATAAATAAATATTGAGTTCTTTCGTCAAATGTGTATAAAACACGAAAATATAAAAGAAAGACTTATCGTCTTACTATTTTTAGCTCACAAAAAAATTCTATTTTGTTCTAGAACCAAACATTTTTTAGGAAACAAAATTAAAATTATTAGACCATTTTAATTGTTATTTATATATTGGATGTTTAAATTTCTTCATAATTTGCATAGTGTAACAGAGATGTTAGAAAAAACGATGCGATCTGTCAAAGTAAAATAATGTATACACAGGACGTTAGTTGCTAATTGGAAAATTATTTTCTTATAACTTCAAAAAATTGTAACTCTACCAATCAGTTGTTTCTTAGAATAATCGAGATCCGTAGTGCGGTTCGACAAACGGGCTTCAGGCATATGCTTTTAATTCATATTAAATTTTCTAATAGAAACATGGATTAAAAATTTAATTAACCTAATTACTACGAGTATCGCTAATAAACCACGAATGCAGCTAGGATATTGCAGTGCAGTGCTTGTCTAGTAATTGGAATCTATTTTGGTATTCGTTCGCTTATTATTTTGTCTATTATTTATAGGACAGACGACGTCCTACTGCTTCCGGGTCACGAAAGGTTTTGTGCTTAATATATAAACAGGGAAGACAAAAGTGACCTTAAACCTTAAACTGATATCAGTTTTTAGAAGATCTGAACTGTAAAACATTGGTTTAAGTAAACAAGTTTTTTCACTATACAAGCAGGTTACTATACAGGGTGTTTCTGAAAGGGTGATACAGGGAAAAATTCGCTTGTGTTTCGAATATTCGCAACAATTATATAAAAGTTGTCATATACCGCAGTTCCCGCAGTCAATTAGGAATATAAAAACACATAGAGCAGTTTCCCTAACATAAAAAGAATTCAATCAATTTTTCACCGATGTTTCTAATATGCCTCACGAGGCTTCTCAAATGTCGCTATTGTCGCAAGGATCGTCCCAGAGACATCAAAGACAAAGCGGATAAACTCGGGCCCGAGCGCTACGTGCCTCCAACTACGAAAAGAATGGTAATTCACCGATGTTTTGAAAGATTTCACCAATGTTTCTAAAATATTACGCGCCAAACCACTCGAATGAGATGATTGCTGCCAAGAGTCCTCCGTTTCCTCGGACAATATCATATGATATTTCTAACTATTGAAACAGGTAAAAATAAACAAATTCAAATTCAAAAATACTTTAAAACGATGCCATTATATTTTCAGAAGACGTAAACAGATATATTTTCGAAACGTTTACAACTTTTTAATATATAATGACACGTTTTCTGTATTTGTCTGATTTTTGCAGTGTGAGATTATTGGTTAAGCAAAACTATTTTCAGAAAAATAAACCTCGACCTTTTGGCAAATGGGCCAATTTCATTAATTTTTAAAATTTTCTCTCAGGTGGCAAAACATCTACTAAATAAGAAAAAAGCGATCAAGTAAATAACTTCAGACATTATCGTCTTGTATTTCTGATGTGGGTTTCATTACAAGTGCCCGACATGTTTCCTTAAATTCCGTATCAGTTCACTGATGTAACCACATGTGTCCGCATTTCCCGTTTACCGAGTGAAATTGCACTTGGGAAATTGATTTTCCATTTACTCAAGTTTCCAGTCCATTTGGGATCCAGGTTGTCAACGTAGGTAATGCAGATTAAGTAGCAGTTTGAAAAATTATAGTTTCTTGTTTACATAAATAGTAGGATATCCCCACAGGGTATAATTTAGGTAAATGCTTTAGTTCTTTTCCTGCACTGCGTTGTTTGTGGGAATTATTGTAAATAGAAGTAAATATACCACTGTGTTATTCAGTGAAAATTTGAGTTTTGTAAACACTCGAGAGTATTGTGTTTTTCCTCACCCATTAATAATAAGCATTTTGGTGGTTAAAAGTTAACTGTCACATCAATTCGGGTGAAAATCAAAGTTATTTACATTATTATGTGTTAGTTTTGTTATTACGTTATTTTAGGATGGTAAAAAAGGCGAGAGGCGGAAAAGACTGAGCAAATGAACTACAAGGTGTTTTTGAAGTAATGTTTTAATTTTAAAGGATTGTAGCTGACGAGATCACTCGAATAAAAGCTACAGGGTCGCTGATATGTATGGAAACGGTCGAATATCTCCTAAAGTAAGATAGCTATCGAAAAATCGTAAGACACAAACGTTTTAGAGTTTTTTAAAATCTATTACACTAAAACAATTAAATATACAGGATCAGTCAAAAAGTCATGACAAAACAAAGATGTTTTCTTCTTTAATGGAACACCCTGTATATTATTTCATATTACAATTTTTGTCGAAATTCTAAACAAAATTCATATAGCACATCATGTACGTAAATTAACCGTTTTTTAAATATCATTCATCCTTTATTTATAACAATAGATACCATACATGATACATAAATAAACAGTGGGATTAATTTGTGCTCAGGTATTTTATAATGCAATAGTAATTATGTTAAATGTACATATAATTAACTAAACTAAATCTACCGTGACCTAAATTTATTGAAGTGAGTCTCACAATCACATATTTTACCTACGACCACTACTGTAAATACTTAAAAACACACCGTCTGCGATCAGTGTAAGATTCCTATTACGTACGGTAAAAAAAATCGCACAGTTTTCCTAGCAACCGCCTAGCAACGGTCAATACAATACTGTTTGTATTGACCGTTCCTAGGCGGTTGCTAGGAAAACTGTACGATTTTTTTTTTACCAAGCTGTGCGATTTTTTTACCGTACGTAAAATAGGAATCTTATATTGATCGCAGACGGTGTGTTTTCAAGTATTTACAGTGGTGGTCGTAGGTAAAGTATAGTACGTAATACGTGGTGTAATGCAATTACGCACTCATAGAATTACGCACTCGCCGCTATGCGGCGTCGTGCGTAACTTTTCAATTCGTGCGTAAAATGCTTTTTACAACACTTATTACGTAATATACTATTATTACATTATTCAGTGTGTTTCACTTTTTATCTTGGTAAATTTCAGAAACGATAAAACTATGACAAATAATGTGGGCTTTTTTAAGAAATTATATCCCGGAATGGTCACGTTTTCGAGATGAGGTGTTAAATTTTAATTGTTTTAATTTTCATATTTTGTGGACCCTTCCTGCTAAGCATTGCTGTTAATTGATGCTAGAACGATAGTGGTACTTACACGGAAAATACCATTATTTTAAAATACATCGACGCTAAAATTTTCATATTTTTTTTGATGGCTCAAGTGTAGCTCAGTTGCGTGCTCAAATCAATATTATCGCTGTTCTTTATCTTTTGGTATTTTTTTAAATTTCCTAGCCGTTTTCGAGAAGTTGGGAACGGCCCAAAAACCATGTCTATTTTTAGTAAAACGCTAAAATATTCCCTAAAATAGGGTGAAATAGTGAGGATAAGGTAAAACTTTATAATGAAAAGCAATTTGTAAATATTTTGAGAAAACTTATTAAAATTGCTGGATTTCATTACTTGAGCCTATTTTGGGGATGTTTTAACGTTTTTATAAAAAATTACCTTGTACATTTTTTTGTGAGTGGGTTTTAATATTTGTGTTAAATTATTACTAAATAACTGTGGGTTTGACAATTTAATGGCGATGAGGTGGCAAATGAAATCTGCCGGTACTGCCACCGTGACATTAAAATGTATACGTTTATGGAATAATTTTCTGATTGTTAAAAATATGTTTACAAAGTAGGTATTTCCGGTATTTAGCCTGTTATATGGTTAAGATTTTTCTGGGCATTTTATAACATAATAATGCTTCATAAGATTGGACTACCATAATATATTGGAGGAACTTCTTCAGAGACAGGTGTCTGATTCGTGTCATACCCTTATCAATCACCCCCAGTAAATTTAGCAACAAAATCAATCGTAAAATTTTATGACGGCATTAACACCCCTGATATTGGGACATTTAATATTTGCTCCCTTTGATGCTGTGACAAATGATAACATAATTGCGTACAGGGTGTCAAATAAAATCAGTACTGTTTAATAAATGTTGTTACTCAAAACCCCTAAATGATTAGAAGCAATTTTAGAGCCTCCAATATCTTTGGCAATTTGTTGGAACAAAAAAAATAGATATTTTATTACATATACCAGATTATTATTTTTTCTGCGAGATACTATACAGTAGTTCATCAGCCATTATTTAAAAAGTGATACAATACGAACTAAAGGTTATAAAAATCTTTTTTAGGTAAAATTAGAAGCAGTGGTTTAAAAATTGGAATTAAATTTGGTTTACGGACAATGTCCATAACTAAATCAGTTAGATTTTTACAGGTATAGTGTAATTGTGTAAATATACAAGGTGTCCTATCGGGAATTAACGCCACTGATATATGTACTGAAAAGAATATGTAAAAAAAATTGAAATACATATCTATTTAAAAGCTTTCAGTTCTTCAGTAGGATTTAGTTTGTGACTTTCCATTATTTTTCTTAATCTTTATTGTATTTTTATTCATAATTTACACAAACCACTTTCTAAAGTTTTATTTTACCAACATACTCAACCCAATCGGATATTATCGATATGTCATAGATCAACATTCAATATTACTTACCACTTTTGAAAAAAATTTGTTTTTATCATCATATGATTTTATAGTCATATATACTACAATAAATTGGTTTATTTGAGTATACAGGATGTAATTAAAATAGTTGGCTAAACTTTATCGGCGGATTCTACGTCACCAATTAACAAAACAGTTGCTCTATCCGGAAACGCTTCGTTTTCGTGATACAATTTCGTTAAAACTTGACATGTAGCTTTAATTTTGGATTGCACGCACGTGGATCATATAGAGTGTCTATTTTTTTAAGTTAACACCTTTGGAAATGTGAAAAGGCTGTGTACTTTCCGCCAACCAATTTTTTTTTAGAAATAGTACCCTGAAAGGAGATTATATTATACTCATTTTATTGATGAGAAAAACCTAGTCTACTACGACTTTTTAAAAGGGTCGTTTTTCCAGAAAGTAGAATTAGGCACTTTTTATTAAAAAGATTACCAGGCTATTAAACGCAAATGACAAATGTCTATTGAGTATTTTTTTATGTCGTGTCAAGCTTCCAAAAATCAGACAACTAAAAATTATAATAAGCAGGTCAAAGATTGCCATGAAAGTGAAAACAAATACCAATCGGACAAAGAAAGAATGTAGGCACTATAAATTTATTACTTTTAATTATATTTATTAATAATTATTAATTGATTATAAAAATAATAACTTACAAGAAATGTAATGAATTATAAATACTAAGTTCTTAAACAAAAAAATTGCAAAACGTTAATCTAAATTAAGTTTTAGTTTTCTCCTCCAAACCTCTCTCCACTCGAACACATTTTTCCAATCTTCTTAAATTTAAAAATAATTTATATAACCGTTGTGGAGTAATCTCTGCACAAGCTTGTCATATGCAAATTATTTATTAGGTCATCCAAATTCCTTAGTCTGTTTTTATAAACTTTTTGTTTTATAAAACCCCAAAAGTAAGTCCATAGTTCGAGAAAACTAAAATTTAACTTAGATTGTTTTGCAATTTTTTATTTAACAACTTAATATTTATAATTAAATACCTACATTTTTTGTACGTTAATTATTATGTTTACTATGGCAACAATTAAAAGTGTTAAATTTATAGTCTCTGTATTTTTTCTTTGTTCGATTGGTACTTGTTTTCACTTTCATGGCAATCTTTGACCTGGTTATTATAATTTCTAGCTAATTTTTCAAAGTTTCGCACCTCATAAAAAACACTCAATAGACATTTATTTGTCGTTTAAATTTGGTATATTATTTTATGCCTAATACCACTTTCTGGAAAAACGACCCTTTTAAAAATCGTAGTAGGCCAGGCTTTTGTTACATCAATAAAATGATTAGTAGAATATAACCTCCCTTCAGGATACTATTTATAAAAAAATTGGCTTGCGGAGTCCACAGCCTTATCACATTTCCAGAGAGGTGTTAATCTGTCCCGTCACTGTAGGTATGGTACCTACTGGGGCATATTTCTAGGGGTAGTTGTAAGCATTTTTTTCTGTCTATTGTAAATTTGACTCATAGAGCACTAAAGGCTTACACTTTTTCTATATGTTGACATAATACGAGGCATATCCACAAAGTAAGAATACTGACACTCTGATATTCTGTGGCTTTTGTTTTCAACAAATTTGGCAACATTACATTTAAGGTCAAGGTGTTGGTAGCAGAACGTGCGCTTATTTGTCTCAGTGAGTTGAGAACTGTTGTTGTAGTGACGTGTTGAAATAAGTGCTTCTATTCCGAAATCCGTCAATTGCGAGGTGAAAAGCGTATTCCGGTTTCTTCTTGCAAAAGGAAGTACGTCATTACAGATTTTTGACGAAATCAAAACTATTTAAGGGAATGGTGTGATGAATCGTACTAACGCGTACAAGTGGTGTGAAACGATTTTAAAATATTTCAGATAAAGTTTTTATTTATTTTTTATTATGTTCATTTTCTAAAACAACAAAAATAATTATTTGAAAACATAAATCAGTTTTATTTACAATTAGTAACCTGTATCTACATACTAATATTGGTTAATTCCTCCAAATCAAAAAAAATATGGTGACTTTAAAATAACACGTCGTTGTTATATAAATGTAATCTGTTTTCAATTATTTTTCATTCATTTAGTATTTAATAAATCATATAAAAACAAAATAAAACGCTTTCTTTAATGTTCGGCGTTTCGACCATATCAAAAAATGTGGTGACTTTAAAATGACACGTCGCTAAGTTATACAAAAGCAATCTGCTTTACTAAATTACTTTTCATCGTAATTTTGAACAATAAAGGTTGATTTTGAAAACAACTGGCAATGCTAATAGTGCAAGAATACAACTTAATATGCTAACACTGGGTGGCCCACTTCAAGCAGCCCAATGGCGTTGTACACAATAATTAAGGTGGTGTCTAAAAAACTAATTATAACTTGATTATTTATTTGATTAGAAGAATTTCAGATTCGTATTCAGGGAAACAAGTACTATAACCGCTAAAAAACTGATTCCTACTTAAAGTTATGCCCTGTTTATGATTCAAATAAATTATTATTTACTTCACTTCAATCAACTGTATTTTGCGACTTGAAATATATCACGCTTTCATTAACTTTAAACATTTTGTAAATCGAAAATGAAGCGTTTAAAGCCATTAAAGTTTAACCAAGTAATTTAGTTCTCTGTAAACCCTTCCATTACTTTAATTTACTATTTTCCTTAGAGTGTAATATGGGTTCGTACGAAGTTGCGAACTGAAAAGTGGTTCTAAATTAACAGGTGATAACAAAAAAATAAAACAGACCGACCTTAACCTTTACTCTGCTCAATCAAATATCGTTTTTTTATACATATTCTTAATATATTTTGTGTTCCAGAAATAATTGCCAAAAGTCTATGTATTTAAATTTAAACAACTTTTGTCTAATAAATTTGCTCTGGTATTTTGTATCCTTTAACTTTCTACTGTATTAGGTTCCCTAACGACAATGCACTAAAAATTATTAAAAACTGTTTATTGGAATGTAATTTGGTAAATGTATGCAGGTTATTATTATTATCAGAACCATTAAATATCAGGTTTCTATGTTCTTTGCTACGAGTAAATGCAGACATGCATTTTATACAGAAGAATTATTTTCCAAATGGGACCAAATTTTTGGTTACATATTATTTTAAACTTCATTAAATATTTTTTCAATATTTTTCCCATAATACTCCTATTACTAAAAAAATCGACAAAATTGTGAACAGAGAATTTTAAACTAACATTAATAAGCTGATGTGGATTAAAAAATGATTTAAGTAACGTATATGAATTTTTTTATGGAAAATTGTCCTTTTTATGATAAGCAATAAAGACTGGCAATAATTAGTTTCAATTTTTGTGAGTTTTAGATTATTAATAAACGTAACTGTGTTTAGACTCATGTCCCAGTAAGGGGTAATTAAAATTTAAAATAAAAAAATATATGTTATAAAACCAAGAAATTTTGTAAAAAATATATATGAGATGAAAGTTGTTGCATTTATTAAATGCTCGGGTAAAATTCTGGCCCTTATTTCTGGACCCCTTTACAGTCTGTTTGATTATAAGGACCCCAACTCGGTTACCAATTTTTGAACAGTAAAGTATATATATTTTTAAATGGAATGTTATTTTTTTTATAACGATGCACAAATTATTTCGTCACAGTGTAGATGAGTGGTGACGTCATCGATATTTTTTTACATGGGATTGTATAAATTTTTTTCAACGTTTTTATTGACTTTTTATTTTTTTTCCAATCATATAAAATTTACCTATATACCTATACATAATGAAATTTTTGAGAAAAAAATTAGAATACTTTCAGCCTTTGACTTTAGTTTACGGTGCTCACTTTGTTTAGTAAACCTGAAATCTAAGACAGTAGTTATGGAACGCTACAGAAGAAAATAATTTCTTTAGGATATGCTTGCAATGAAAATCAAGTATAGGTTTACTATTAAGTGTGCAAGAAAACCCAAATACTTACGAATAGGTATCCGGGAATTAGACAGGAATCATAATTTAACCGAGTACGTTGTGTATAAAATTCTACATAAACATAAATTGTTTCCTTACAAGGTGAATTTGGTTCAAAATTTTCATGAAAATGACTTTGAACAAAGAATACAGTTCTGTCGCTGGTACTTAAATAATGCAAATAATAATCCCAATTCACCAAAATGAGTATGTCCATATTATTTTCCAACAGAACGGTGCACCTCCACATAATGGCTAAATAAACATAAATAATTTGAATGCTACATTTGAAGACCACTGGATTGGTACAACAAAACGCATACATTGGCTGCCATGATCCCCAAATTGGATTTCTTTCTCTGCGGTTTCGTAAAAAACGTTTATCTAACCACCAAATAACATTGATCAGTTGAAAGACTGAATTAGTATCGCAATAAATAATATTCTACATAACGTTAAATTAAATGCAGTTAGAAGTGTAATTCGAAGATGCGAATGATGTATCGAAAGAAATGGACAACAGTTTGAACAGCACTTTTAAATTTTACTATTTATTTTAAATTTTTTATTTGCGTTTAATATTGTATTGTACAATTTTTTGTTTATTATTGTTACTAAGTTATTGTTACATACTTATTTTTTCCTATTTATTAACTGTCTTAGATTTGATTCAAGTTTACCACAGACAATATAGCTTATCGCCACAGACTGCGTGTTAAATGCTGGAAATTGGCAACCCGAAAAGGATGCTTTTGTCAATATGGAACTTATCTTTTGTTTGGAAATCACATTTGTGATAAATGCTGAATAAAATAAATCAAGTTAGAATTAAAACTATGAATTGACCTAATTAATTATTTATTTTATATCACCTTGGAATGGGAGAAACTTGAAATTAATGTTTTTAGATTTGTGCGTCGACTTCCAATTTCGTACGATATTAACACCTAGGTTTAAAAAAATTGCATTATACAGTGTGAGTTATACAGCCTTTTTACTATATGACGTCACACACCTCTTATTTCCAAAATTTATTTTCGACTTCGGACCTTTTGCATTCAACGCAGAACGGACAATCAGAACCAGGGATGTAAAGAAGATTTTTTCAATTAGTTTTTCGATTCAACGCACCACAGACAAAATAGCTATCGCCACAGACCGCTACTGGAATATGCCAGTAGTTTTAAATTACCGAAATGACGATAGAGTACATCACCAGCAGAATTTTAGGAAGAATCAAATGCAGCGACCCGAATTGCTACGCGTATCCTAGCAACATATAAACAGCGTTTTGGTAATGTTGCCAGACGTACTTACGGATTTCTTTTGTACTCTTCTTTATCAATATCTGTTTTTGCGTTACTGTATTTACTTAAATGTATAATGTAGGTATTGATAAAAATGTTTTTAAAAAATCAACGAATATCTATGTAGTTTCGAAAAAATAATTAAAAAAATCTCCCCACACCCCTGGTTCTGATTGTCCGTTCTGCGTTGAATGCAAAAGATCCGAAGTCCGTATGTCGAAAAACAAAAAAAGTTTGTCAAAATTTGCAACAGCAATAGCGAACGCATCATCTTATCTCTGTAAGGAATCATTGATTGATGATTTGTTTGCTTTTTTTAAATACATTCTGTATTCAACTACTCCTTAGGTTCCAGCCATTTTACATTGTGTTAATTTTTTTGAACGCCTTGTGTCACAGATATGAGCACTACCAATGGCATCCATGATCATGATATGCAACACTTGTCAATAATTATTTTACCTAAGTAAAGAAAAATTAAAAAAAATAAAATGGGTTATTCTGATGATGAAAAATAAAACATAATTAAACTATATTATTCAAATAACAATAATGTGCAAAAGTTCTTCAGGAATATCGGCAAATTTATTTTGGATTACGAATCCCGTCAACGAACACTAAAAAATATTATTAGAAACCTTAGGTACCCAGAAAACAGCTCCAAATAGACATATTTTTGTGGGGACACGCTCAACAAAATATATTATTAAAGACCTCAAAATTTACAAGTATTGAAAGAAAAAATACAGGACGAAATGTTTGATAATTCTAAATTTGTTTTTAAAGCAATAAATAGTAGATTAAAGCATATTTTCAACTGTATCATCACAATGTAAGTTGAAAATTTGTAAAAATTGTAGGTAGGTATTTTAATGTTATTTCGTTTTTAGGTATTCTCTATCTGTTGTTGTAAAGGTGAGTTATAAAAATCGTTGTTTGTTATTTCAATAAGGATGAATTTAAATTTTTTTAATGATTTTTTTACTTTAAACATATATTTTATACCAGCAAATTTTGATGTCAAATGAATCAAAGGAAAAGTCGTACATTTGTATTTAAAGTTTTTTTCTATATTTAATAATTAAACCTATAAGTCGACGTCAAAATACAAAAAAAACCTGTAATTACATTCCGCGACGTAACCCACATTGTATATTAAATAAATTTATCATCAATCAAATATTAAAAAAATTATATTTGTGTTTAAAATATCATTACGAATTTTGTTTATTTGGAAATATATTTTCTGCAGTATTTCAATACCAAAAAATGAAAATAGTAGCAAATTAATCAAATTTTGATTAAATAACCCCTGCAGAATATCCGATCACAGACAATATAGCGTATCGCTACAGACTGCTACTTAAATGCTGGAAATTGGCAACCCGAAATGGAAGCAGGGTCTCCTTAGCCGGCTTCCAGCTATAAAATTTATCGTGGTAACTCTTCTACTTGCTAATAGGCGGCAGTTCCAGCGGTGGCTTTGTTGCCAAATAATAACTGCTAAATTTTAATACTTTCAATTATGTAATCAAAGAGATATGGAACTTATCTTGTGTTTGGAAATCACATTTGCCTTAAATGTTAAATAAAATAAATCAAGTTAGAATTAAAACTATGAATTTACCTAATTAATTATTTATTTTATATCACCTTGGAATGGGAAAATTCAAAAACTCGAAAGTAATGTTTTTAGATTTGTGCGTCGACTTCCAATATGGTACGATATCAAAACCTATGTTTAAAAAAATTGCATTATACAGATTGTGTATCCTTAGATGGGTACTGCCTCTTATTGTTGATTTCTTTAGATAGGTAAATAATTATTTATTGACACAAGTGTTGCATATTATGGATGTCATTGGTAGTGCCCATATTTGTGACACAAGGTGTTCAAAAAAATTAACACAATGTAAAATTGCTGGAACCTCAAGGAGTAGTTGAATACGAAATTTATTTAAAAAAAAACAACAAATCATCAATCAATACAGAGATAAGATAATGCGTTCGCTACTGCTGTTGCAATTTTTAACTAACTAACTTTTTTGTTTTTCGACATACTGACTTCGGACCGTTTCCATTCAACGCAGAACGGACAATCAGAACCAGAGTAGTGGGGAGATTTTTTTAATTATTTTTTCAATTCAACGCACCGTTTCCGAATTATAAGACCTTTTTTACTGTATCACCTCACACACCTCTTCTTTCCGAAATTTATTTTCCACATACGGACTTCGGACCTTTTCCATTCAACGCAGAACTGTCATACAGAACCAGGGGTGTGGGGAGATTTTTTCAATTATTTTTTCGATTTAACGCACCGTTTCCGAGTTATACGGCCTTTTTACTATAACACGACATACCTCTTGTTTCCAGAATTTATTTTCGACATACGGACTTCGGACCTTTTGCATTCAACGCAGAAGGAACATACAGAACCCGGGAGGGAGGGGTTGACATTTTTCAATTATTTTTTCGATTCAACGCACCGTTTCCGAGTTATAAACACTTTTTTATCCTATGACGTCACACACCGTTGGTCCCGTTTTTTTTTTTGACATGCGGGTTTTGACGTTTTTCACTCGTTCACCATGGGAGATTTATTTGTTCACCATGGGAGATTTTTTGATACTTAAGAGTCTAAGCAAATACTGTTTTTTTTTCTTTCATATATTGTGACACCCCGCTCTGCGTCACCCACCGAGTGCTCTACTCAGAACCAAGGGGAAATTTGTTTATATTTCCAGCCATTTCCGAGTTACGAGCAAAAACCATTTTTTTTTCTTATACTGTGTGACATCATAGATCGATAACGAAGGCTTAACAAGGCCACGCGCTCTACCCCACGTTCCCTCCCTAGGTGTCCTGAAATTGCTGGGGAGACTCCTGAAGACAGCAGAGAGAGAGAGAGAGAGAGAGATAAGCTCTCTATGAGGACAGAGTCACTCTATCTCTATCGCACACTATAACTCTATCTCTCTCGCACACAATCAGACAAAAACGACAGAAACGAACCTTCTTTTAAAAATACATGGGATTTATCATTATTAGAATAACCCATTTTAATTTAAAAAATTAAAAAAATTACAATGGGTTATTCTGATGACGAAAAATAAAACATAATTAACTGTATTATTCAAATAACAATAATGTGCAAAAGTTCTTCAGGAATATTGGCAAATTTATTTTGGAGGAAGAATCCCGTCAACAACACTAAAAAATATTAGAAACCTTAGGTGGCCAGAAAACAGCCCCGATCTCATTGTCAGTCCTTTAGACATATTTTTTTCACCTGAAAATTTGCAAGTATTAAAAAAAATACAGGACGAAATGCTTGATAATTTTGAATTTGTTTTTTAAGCAATTAATAGTAAATTGAAACATATTTTCAACTGAATCATCACAATCACTTGCATGTTGATTTGTAAAAATTGTAGTTAGGTATTTTAATGTTATTTCGTTTTTAGGTATTCTCCTTATGTTGTTGTAAAGGTTAGTTATAAAAAGCGTTGTTTATTTTCATAAGGATGAATTTTAATTTTTTTTAATGATTTTTTTTTATTTTAAACATATATGCCAGTAAATTTTGATGTCAAATGAAATAAAGGAAAAGTCGTACATTTGTATTTAAAGTTTCCTTCTATCTTTAATTATTAAACCTATAAGTGGATGTCAAAATACAAAAAAAAAACCTGTACCTACATTCCGCGACGTACTAATAACCTACCTTGTATATTAAATAAATTTATCGTCATCATCAAATATTAAAAAAATTATATTACAAGCAGTTTAAAATATTATTACGAATTTTGTTTATTTGGAAATATATTTTCTGCAGTATTTCAATACCAAAAAATGAAAATAGTAGGTAGCTAATTAACGAAATTATGATTAAATAACTTAATTGTAACACCACTGCAGAATATCATATGATACATACATAGATATTCGTTAAATCTTTAAAAACATTTTAATCAATACCTACATCATACATTGAAGTAAATACAGTAACGCAAAAAACAGATATTGATAAAAAAGTGTACAAAAGAAATCCGTAAGTACGCCTGGCAACATTACCAAAGTCTTGTTTATATGTTGCTAGGATACGCTTAGGTATGCGGGCCGCTGTATTTGATTCTTCCTAAAATTCTGCTGGTGGTGTACTCTACCGGCAATTCGGAAATTTAAAACTGCTGGCCTATTCCAGGAGCGGTCTGTGGCGATAGCTATTTTGTCTGTGATCCGATCGTCTAAGTTGATTACATAGGTACCTATTCGTTCATTCTTTAAATCATTTTTATCAATACCTACATTTAAGTAAATACGGTATCGCAAAAAACAGGCATTGATAAAAAATGTACAAAATAAATCCGTAAGTACACGTGACAACATTGCCAAACCGTTGTTTATATGTTGCTGGGATACACGTAAGAATGCGGGCCGCTGCATTTGATTCTTCCTAAAATTCTGCTGGTGGTTTACTCTATCGGCAATTCGGAACTTTAATACTGCTGGCCTATTCTAGTAGCGGTCTGTGGCGATAGCTATTTTGTTTGTGAGTTTACTAAGCTTTAATTTTTTAGAGGCATAATATTGGTACCTTGATTACGCAAGTTTGTCCCCGTATCTCTTACCGTTTCCGAGATCCCTGTAGTGAGAAGCAAATTTGTAACAGCCTGTACTTTACAGGGTGTCCAAAAATTGGTAACCGAGTAGTTATAGCTCGGGGTCTTTATAATCAAACAGACTGCATATATTAAGGCATCCTTAAGTATAAGGTATTTGAACGATATGAGTTATGCGTTAAAAATTTAAATCTATCAAATAAATTTTCCATGCATATAATTTTCCCTGTATCGATTGAGTCAGTTCTCGAGGGACACCCTGTAGCGTATTTTAGAAAAGAACTCGTCTTCTGGAAGAATGCACACATATTTTTCTCTTTTCGTTGCAGATTGACCCCCCTACTTGCGGGGGAGTAATTTCGAACAATGGGGGTCACAATGGAAGTAGTAGCGGGGCGGGAGGGGGCCAGCTGATGGTTTCCAACGCAGGAGGAGAAGAAGGAAGCTCGGACGACGCCAATACGCCACTGCAGTCACCGAAATCCCAGAACACCAGCAGAGACGAGGATGACAGTTCCAACGCTAACGAATCTGATTGTAAAAGCCCGAATCAGAGGTGGGATATATTTGTGTTTTGTGCTTTAGAACCTATTTCGTGTAAAGTCGGCCATACACGTTTGAATATCGCAGAAATATCGCTAGTAGGTACGCATTTAGATGATTGTGTTTGACCATCACATTTGATATTGGCCTAAACTCTTTGGGATTTCCTATTATTTGGTCACTTTAACATCTCTGTAATAAATGGTCTGTCAGTTTTGAAAATGAAGTGTTTATGGACCGAATGGCAAAAATAGTGTTTTATTGCATTTGTGCAATAAGGATATACTTTTTCTCATTCAAAATTACTCGCCAGTAGTTATTTATTGCGTGATTGTAGAAAAATATATTAACTTTCAAACATATTTCGTACAATTTAGAATATTGTGATGTGATATAACTATGCCTTTTTTATTTTATTTTTTTGACCTTATTTGTTCAATGTGAGATAATTTCATAAAAAATAATGGTCAACTTCATAAAAACAATGGTTTCATAAAAACAATGGTTATCTAAGCAAGCAGAGAAAAACCGCATTTGATGATCCACACCATAAAAACCATTTCGGTTTTATCGCGTCTAGCGTAGTCTTTCTGCGACGTTGGAACGTGAGTGTATGGCCGGCTTAAGCCGTCCACTTCTACTAGATAAATACTGAGCCATAAAACTAAAATTCCGCTGCAAAATCCCGCCGCACACAGATGTAGCACCGTAAATCAAATTCGTAATTTTATTAAGGCATTTATTTTAGTGACTGAGGTAGTAAAATACAAAATTGTAAGCGATCAATGCATGCTTGAACATATTAGCTGGATACCGTTACACACACATCTAGACGAAATTACATCCTCACAAAACTTGATTGTAATATCCTTCGTGGTACGACAATGAAAAAATAATTCACACAGTACACAAATTTGTATAAATTATTTCATTTGCGATATGTTGTCTTTAAAAGGAAAAGAGATATTTTAAGGCAAAATAATTTTTTTACCACTAGTATCTACCATCTCATTATTTGGCTTCAATGGTGAAAAATCCATGAAACATGTCTTAACTTTTGTATAAATACAAATTTTTTCGTTTTCCTTTACAAAATAATGAATTTAGAATAATAAAAATATATAGGTATAAACGGTACATTGATAATATACTGCCCAAGTGGGCTAAAGTCTGTCTACAATAAGTTTGCAATGCCGTCATAGTGCGAAGTGGTACAGTGTTACCAGGTTGTAAATTTTTTCAAGATATTTAAGAAAATTAATTTTTGATAGCGAGTTTGTAATAATGATTCTGATCATTGCACTTTTGGAGTTTTAAATATAGTTTTTATATCTATACAGGGTTGTCCGAATTTTATGCAGGAAACTTCGAGGGCAGATAGATCTCTTTAAAATAATATGTATTTGCTTTATAAACATTGATCTGGAATAGCTCCGTTTTAGAGACACAGGGCGTTGAAGTTGTTAAAAAATATATATTTTTTGTTTATATCTCGGGAATCTCTTAACCGATCTCAATAAAATTTGGTACAGATAATCTATGATAGTAGGCCTTGCATTCCCTCTGAGCTCTAAAGGTACAATCAGTGGTGTACAACTGAACTTATAAAAAAAACCTACGCCACTGTATTTTTTACAAGTTATTGTATCGGATTTATATTCTATTGCACAAAATATGAACAACTTAAATCAAAATAATAATAAATGTACATTTACTAAAGGCGAGGGGTAGTGAATTTTCACAATCTGCATATTTGGTCACAAGAAAGTGGTCATGAAATTCGGACAAGATGATCTCAACACGAATTTTCTGTGAACGTGTGGCTCGGAATAATTCGCAATAAAGTTTGTGGACCTTTCTTCTTGCCACCCCGTCTAAATTCCCAGTAATTTCTATACTTTCTAGAAAAACATCTATTTGAATTATTAGAGGATGTTCCATTAAATATACAACAAAATTGCTGGATACAATGGATGGTGCTCGTGCGCATTCTGGGATAATAATATAAGAATGATATAATGAAAATTATATGGGGCGATGGATAGGTAAAAGATCAAATGCCAATGTCAACCATAAGGGTGCAGAGGGTCCAGTGTCTTGGCCAGCCAGATTGCCATATCTGAACCGCCTGGACTTCTATGTTTGGGGTTATCTGAAAAGTAAAGTTTATTCTAATCCAACAAACACAAGACCACTACTGCATCGAATAGAAGACGGGTGTAATGGATTAAAAGAAAACCACCACAAGATTCAATTAATCTTCAATTAATTTCATTAATAGAAGATGTCAGAATTGTATCGATATGGGTGGTTCGCATTTTGAACCATTATTGTAAATACGTAACGTTAATTTTGTTTTTTATTTAGTTGCTGTTGCTTGGTAAATATATTTGTATTATTATTTTGATTTAAATTGTTCTTGTTTGTAAAGAGGCCTTCAGGGAAACCTAAATTCCTCGAACACTACCTCACAGGTAATCTAGAAAAGAGTGTAAATAATTTTGTTGATGTGCTTACAAATTGTACTTACTTTTAAGCATAAACATAAATATTCTTGTAATATTATGATTAGAAGTGTCTGCCACAAGGGGATTGTATTGGAACGAATAACTTTAGAACGGCGAATTTTAGGGAACAAATTCAAGTTACATCAGTTACAATGACTTGTAAAGAATGCAGTGGCGTAGTTTTTTTGTAAAAAAGTGGTGACCCCTGTCCAGTTGTACTCCATTGGTTGAACCTGTAAAGCTCTTATTTTAACGAATTGAAGGCCTACTATCATATATATTATCTATACCAAATTTTATTGAGATCGGTTAATAGGTTCCGGAGATATAAATAAAAAATCAATTTTTTTTAACAACTTCAACACCCTGTATCTCTAAAACGGGGCTGTTCCAGACCAATGTTTATAAGGTAAACACATATTATTTTAAAGAGATCTATCTGCCCTCGAAGTTTCCCGCATAAAATTCGGACCACTCTGTATACTAATTGTGGTTAAAAAAAAATTGTTGCCAGTAAAAAAAAAGATTATAATTTTTTAAACAGTACGTTTTAAGTTTAACTTTTAATTGTACATTTACGAAAATTTGATATGACAAAAAAATCTACATTGTTAATTAATTACTTAATAAGATTTAATAAAATCATAGAAATATGTCCATATTTGAACTTATATAAAAAATTTTGATACAAAAAATGAAAATATTATTTATTTCAAAAATATCACAAATGGGGCTATTTTCCTTTTTTTCTTATATGGGGTGCACAATTTTATTAGTTTTTTACCTTAATTTAGATAAGTCGCGATGCTAAGTGTCACTAACCTATGACAAGTAATTTTCGAACTACTTGTGCATTTGTGATATAACTTGCAAATACAGGAATTTTGGACTGAACTATATCTATATGGTTCAATATTCATATTTTGAACGCAAGATTATTTGGTGGCATTTGCGTTCCAGTTAAATACACAGTTTCTAAAAATTAAAATACTTAGTACGCATTTCATAATTATGTTGGTCCACCACAAGTGTTAACTTCTATTTTCTCCGTTGTTTTTCGAGATATGAAAAAAATCAAAGTAAGAATAAAAATGTTTCAATTTTTTTATTACAATAATTGTTGCAGAGGTTATCGTTCTTTTAAATGGATCACCTAGTATTTTTACTTATAATGTCAACGATAGGTATAAAGTTTGATGGAACTATCTGGTTATAGTAGTACGCACGTGTGACAAAGTTTTGGTTGTCTGGCAAATAGTAATAATTTTAAATATTTTCTAAAGATAGTTATTTATTTCGTGCATAGTTTTAATGTTTATCTGTTTATTTTGTGGCTAGTGAAAAAAGTAAATAAAAATTAATGAAATAAAACATTTCTCCAATAGAAGCAGGAAAGGGATATTTTATGAAATCAAAAATCACATTGAAAGAAAAACTGAAGAAAAAACAGGCAAATATAGAATAAAAATCATGCTCTTCAGTTAGCTAACGTTTCGAAAAAAAAATTTCATTCTCAAAAAGAGATCTAAATATGACCTTTCCCAAATGCGTTTGAGATTATTGATTTCTCAAATTTTCGCTTTTATCTTTGTGTGCTTCTATTCTAATATTTACAGATCTTGAGGTTTCTACAACATAATATTTATTGTATAAATCACTTGGTAAGCTGTTGCATTTTTTTTCATTTTGAGTGTCATTATTTTAACGTGTTTTGGACAAACAACAAAGTATTAGTTGTAAAACAAATGTTCAATTTGTTCCTCATTCTTCTAAATTTTTCCGACAAAAAAAAATATGTATGTGAAAATTTCATTTATAAGTATTTTATTTTTGTTGTCTTGCATAGTTTATTTTCAATATTTTTAAAATCCCTATCAACAAAAGTTCCAGGACACTGACTTCTTTATGAATTTTAATTGTTAAAATTTTCATCTTTTAAAGAAATTAATTTGGTTCTCTCATAAATACATTTAACTGTAATAGGTAACAAATTTAAAATTAATTTTTCAATTAATTACGGACTTTTTTTTGTCAAAAACACGTTTATGTTAACGGGGCATTCCACGCCAAATCGACCGCTTTTAACCTTGACCCCTTTCGCTTTGGCTGAAACTTATTTATTGTTTTCTATCCCATTGAAAACCTCTGATAATTTTTTCAATTTTTTTCACACAGCTCAAAAAAGTTGAGTTTTAAAAAAATAGCTTTTTTTTAAATAACCATAACTTTTTCAAAAATTGAGTTATCGGTACGTTTTTTTTTCAAAATTGTTGTTTTTATATGTACTTTTTGAAAAAATAAATAGATTTAAAACTGTCTGGACCTATCCTCACTATTTTTTTTTTCAATTTTCGAAAAAAAAAAAATCCTCAAATTTTTTCAGTGGTGTTTTTTCGTTTTCTATTTTTTTTATTGATTGAAAAAAAATGTTGAAATTTGAAAATGTATAGAATCCCAAAATTGAAAAAAATTTTTCTATGCAGCGATTGATGACAATTTCAAGAAGTCAAAAGAGGATGATTTCAAAATTATTTATTTGAGTTCAAATGCGTTACATGTCTTTTTAACAACTTTTTTCTTTCATTCTCTGTTTTTGGATGTAGTTTTCGAAAAAAATACAAAAAAATTATCCAAAACAAAAAAATCGAAATTTTTTTCATGTTTACCACTTTCAATTATTTCTTTCATATATTGTTTTACAATTTTAGGATTTTATATACATTTTCAATAATTTTCAAAATGATGCTAATAAAATAAGCTAAATTTGAAAAAAAAATTTTCAATCAATAAAAAAAATAGCAAACGAAAAAACACCACTGAAAAAATTTGAGGATTTATAAAAAATGTCAGTTTTTTATAAGAAAAAAATTGTTTTTCTAAAACAGTAATCCAGAAATTTTCGTTTTTTCGAAAATTGAAAAAAAAACAGTGAAAATAGGTCCAGACAATTTTGATCTATTTTTTTTTCAAAAAATACATTTGAAAACAAAAATTTTGAAAAAAAGACGTCCCGATATCTCAAATTTTGAAAAAGTTATGGTTATTTAAAAAAAAAGCTATTAAAAGTGGTCGATTTGGCGTGGAATGTCCCTATAATATTCAACATTAAAAAAATACATCTATAGTAAACTTTGTGACTGCAATTTACCTTTTGCTTTAGAGAAATCTCTCAGTCTGTAAATGATGAACAGAATAGATGAACACAAAGATTACGTATATATCTTCAAAATTTTAAAACAACGTTGAAAAAATAAGAAAATGACTATTTTACTAAACAGTGAAAGGTGTGTATAAAATTATTTCCTAAACTGATTCTTGGAATATTAAAAAAGTAATAATCTCTTTCTAACACATTACGCTTATATGGTATGTGTTTGGCCATATCTCCGTTACTACAGAGCCTTCATAAATGTTTACAAGCCACGTGACCGCCGAACATAGGCAACCCAACATTGCACGATCGGTAATGGGAACGAAAATTTCCTAGATCTTGGCGTCATTAATATTAATAACTGGTTTACAATGAGCAATGTTACAAATCGTTACGTTTTCGCTCGAGATAATGCTTTCGCTGATTGGTTGAATAGTATCTCGCGAAAAATTACACCAATCAGGTCCTCTGAAACAGAACGTTATGGTTTAATGGAAATGCTTATGCTAACATGACGTAATTTATGAGAATTTTCGCATTGAAACTATTTTTCTAGCAACTCTAGACAAATAAATTCTATGATTCCAACAGACATAAACAAGTGCCAAGATCGACCCTGCAGGTCATTGCACTTTTGAGGTTTGTTACATCTGTTCCAACTTTTTATTCGACTTCCAATTAACTAAATTGTAATGGTAGCTAATCAAGCGGACGGAATCGCATCGCAGAAGGCGAAATCGGATCGGAATAACAAGCTATGCATCAAAATGCCCTCCTGAATCATTCCTTCTTCGGAAACGTAAGTTCTATAACGAGATTAGAGGATTTGTGACTGTTTGCGGAGAAAATAGTTCCCGGGATCGATATTCCCGAACACCCGACGACTTTATCAAGAAATAAATTTGCAAAGCTCCTATTTATCCCCGTTTTTATATTTTCGGTGATGTGCAGTAGGCAAGGCGAGAACCTCGTTTCACGCGAGATTTTCTAACAACTTCGAGTAAGGCTAATCTCGGGAAAGTCTCGAATTGTCGGCAAACATAAAACCGACTCACTCGAATTCATTTTTACAATTCTATTTGTCAGGATTATACGTTTGAGTTTAACTTTGAATTGCATGGATGAAATGTCTGAATGACGACTGTACAATTTTTTTATGCAACTGTGAGCAAATAAAATATATACTTTTTGATACCAAGTTAGTAATTAATTATAATTACATGGGTGCACAAAATAAGTGGCCGGTTTCATATACATATGAAACCAATGCTATCCTATGTGTTTTGATTCTCCGAAATCTGATGTACTAATACTGCATCATAATTCAGTTTTTTTAATTGTTAAAAACCACTTCTGAAATCTAAAAAGCAGCCAAAAAAACTGTACAGTAGGTTTCTCTTTCGGCACAACCCTGGAAACGCATCATATTCGTGGAGGTTATTGCATATTTTGAATATTCAAAAACAGAATCAACCTTTCCGGCCCCTCAGGATTGGAAAAATACTTGAAAACTGTCGTTAAAATTAAAAAATTTGAGGAAATTCCACAAATTTGGTGAATGTCTGCTTGGGAAAGCCCTGAAAACGAGACAACACATTAAATTCTGAGGCATTTTTCATATTTTTGTTATTAAAAGACTGGCGACTCTTCACCTTTGGGTCAATGTCAGAAAACCATCACCAAAACCTAAAAATCAGCTAAAATTTTACATTCAGCGGATTCAAGTCAAACTCAAATCAGAAATTCACAGCCCGGCGACAACGAAATGTAGGCATCTACAAAGGAGACAAGTAAGTGATAGGAACTTATTTAGTAGACCATTAATTTAAATATCCAACCCACAGATACTGCACATAGTCCGATGCATTCATCCTATCCAGAACAATTCTAGATATACGAAGACAGAACCTATCTTGTAACCATGCAGTTTTTGATGCATATCAGAAATCCAATAGTCCTCCGAAGCTTCGAAGTCTGTTACAACTTTACACTTATTTTTAGTGTTCTAAAATTACACCTAAAGGTTGCAATAAGTTAATTCAGTGGTTTTTATTCATTCTTTTTCGTCGAACGATTTAGGTATATGTATAGGGAATTATTTTATTTATTTTCATACGTATATCTCTTTTTTAAATTCAACAGTAATCTGATATCATATTTTTATCTCGTCTACCTTGACATCACTGAAAAAAAGGAATATTCCGTATTAGAGTTCTCATAAAATGAATCAAACCCTAACCTCTGTGCCACATAAAAAGGTTGGCTGAGTCGTGTGTAAAGTGGTTTTTTAAGTTTTACTCGGAAATCAGGCTCTTTTCGAAGAAAATATCATAGTTGTTACCGTATAGCAGCGGCGTACTATTTTATTTAGAAACATATGCCACCGATACCCTGTATCTCCGCCACTGGAGCTTGTAAATTTTAGGAAAAACTCTCAGATTTGGACAATGTTTACATAAATATATGTGCCCAATTTCAAATTATTTCACTTACTAGTTTTATAATTATTTAAAAAAATTGAAAATATTTTTTGAAGTTTAACACCCTGTATCTTTTTAACGAAGCATCCTAGATAAAAACTTTATACGAAAGACTCCCCTTAAAATTCACCAAAGAATACGAGGTGTCATTTTTGGTCACCATTTGTGAATTAACCTGTTATTGTAGATATGTACTTCTGTAGGAGGTGATTAATCAAATAACTGCTAAGACATGCAATAAATACGCACGTACAAACAACGAATATGATGAAATAAAGAGCTGAACTTATAATGAAACCACCTATCATACCTTTAACTGGCAGCAGTAATATCGTTAGTGACACGAATAAAGATATCGACAACAGTAATTAGTGGTTTTGCAAATGCTTGTAACGTCATTTCTAGTGTCTTATCAGTGGTGCATCTCACTGGGTTTGTACATTTAGTAGTTTTAGTGTCTATTTAGGAAAACTCTGCCTGCGACCCATAATAAAAGTAGAAGAAATAATACACAGAAAGAAGAAGAAGCGGAAGAAGAAGAAGAAGAAGAAAGGGTACACGGATGGTAGCTGCGCTCTCTGACATGAGGGCAGAATTGCTGAATACATACTTTAGTATGAAGAACAAGGATTATCTAGTAAAGGATAATCTAGTATTAACCAAAATCGACATATTCGACATTGCTGTTCGATTGATATTTAATCATTCCTCTAAAATTAACGCCATTGGAATCGCTTTCTCCGCACGCACAATCTACATATTGAGAATAACTCAAGGTTAAAGGTACCATAAACTACTGTATTGATTTACTGTAGTCTTTAAATGTAGTTTTATAACTGAGTCAATTTTCTGGATTCATTCAAAACTGCCTTCAGAGATTTCAAAGATAACTCGATTAAAGATAAACTTTTTTGCAGGGCCACATTAAAGAGAAATTCTAAATGCAATATTATAGCAGATTTTGGGGCTTCGGAGAGTATGGGACTTCTGGTATCCTTTAAGAACTGCAGGGATAAAGGTCGGATTTGATCTTCGTATGTGCAGGATACACACGAATAGTTTGGAGCACAGACTTGATGCGTGTCGTTCAAAGATCGTACTTGCAAGTGTGTTGATTAGTGGACATTAAAACAATAAAGCAGATTCAAAGAGCATTCGTTAAAAGTGTTGATTAGTGAAGTGGTACCATCAAATATTGCACAGTTCATTCAAAGATAATTTCGAAATCAATTCGAAGTTAATTTCGATTATGATTTCTTTGTGTGTGATTGGCTATTGGGTATTGAGGAGCAGTGTTTGAGGGTTGCGAATTAAAGTTCATGGCCTATTAAATGAGTTTGCGTCACTCACTGGTCTGCTGTGTGGGGTGCGTGAATCTCGCTGTCTCCTGGCTGTAAATTCGTGTTGGAGTTTGTGACTTGAATCCGCCAGATGTAGAATTTTAGCTGATTTTTAGGCTTTAGGGACGATTTTCACGCGTAGCTGAAGGGTTGCAAGGGTTTATTGAATATTTGAATATGCAATGAGACCTACAAATACGATGCGTCACCTCGTTTGCAAGGCTGGTCCAAGGAGAAACGTACTGAATGCTGAGATTTAAATTTCAGAGGTAAAAACAACCCAATTAAAACAAAACTGGAGGGTGATGGAATATTTTATGAAAGAAATTACATTTTATTTTTATTTCTAACAACTACGTAACTTTGGACAAAGTTCAACACAAAATTTAGTTTCAATGAGAAAATTAAATCATTGATATATACCTACATAGTGTGTATCAGCCAAATGGAATAAATTGAATAATAAATAAATGGGGGGCGTGTTCGAAAAAACGCTCGGACACGTCGATTGGTATTTTTAGTTGCGCATTTTTTTCAATAAAAACTTGTTATACAGGGTGTGTCATGTAACAGTGGTCAATACCAACTTTCTTATTTTAATGCAACACCCTGTATATTAAACCATTTTTGATTCTTCAGAAAATTCTAGACATATTTCATGTACAATACCTATACCTATCTTCAACTGTTTCGGAAATATTAAGTGTTGTCAGATTTATTGCAAAAATTAACATTAAAAAAAGAAAATTATTTGGTACAGAAATTCGCTACAACACACTCAATACATATTTCCCATTTAGCTCTTGATAATGAGAAAGTAAGTAGAAACCATTTCAGCGTTACTTTTTACTGATATGAAATAAAAAAAAACTGTAAATAGTTTTGTTTACTTTTGTTTAAGATACCGGACCTTAGCAACGTGTTGTCTGCCTGCATGACAGTAGTTGTCAGTGTTATGGTCGTTTGCATTTCGTTAACTGGATATCAGAAACATTTTTTATTTAACAGAAATGCACAAAATAACAATTCTACAAATGATTGGTTATGGAGATAACACACTGACACAAATGGAAATTGCTCGCTTATTTCACGAAAGATTTCCAAGCCGCTTATACCGCAAGGGATAATTAGTAAAATAGAAAAATAGTTTCGCGAGCTTGACATGTAAGGCAGATAGAAAAAGCAGTTGCCATTGTGATAAGTGATGATACCAAATTGGATATTATGCTTGAGTTTGAGGAAAACCCACATACTTCTAGTCGAAAAGCAACCCCAATGTTCGATGTTAGCCATTCATCGATTATTCGAATATTAAAAGAAAATAAAATGCATCCCTATAAAATGAAACCAACTAAGGAGCTCATGGAAGACGATTTTGATAGGAGAACGTATTTTTGTGAACAAATGATGGCAATGTTAGATAACAATGTGATCCAATTTAGAACATGTTTTATTTTCTGATGAGTGCACCTTTACACTCCACGGTCATGCTAATCGTCAAAATTTCCGCTGTTGGTGTAATGAAAATCCTCACTGGATTACAGAAGAACATACGCAATACACTGAAAAGATTAATGCTTGGGCAAGAATTGTTGGAGATCATATCATAGGTCTCTTTTTCATTGATGGCAAGTTGAATGGCGACAATTATTTAGCATTGCTCCAAAATAATGTCGTGCCAACTTTTGATAAACTTATATCCTGGTCTAGCAAACCAATAAGTTCCAACAGATATGATTTGGTTTCAGCAAGATGGAATACCGCCCCATTGGCGAGGATCGATGGAATGGTCAGCACGATCCCCTGATTAGACTTCTTATGGGGATATGTCAGAAGTATTATATACAAAACTAAACCCCTCGACTTCGTCGACTTAAGAAGACGAATAACGCTTGCGATTAGATCGGTCACGCCTGAGAAGTTGAGTAACGCTAGAAGAAATTTCTGTTTAAGATAAGGATGTTGCCAAGACGTTCGCGGCGAGCATTTTGAACATCTTCTACATTGACATTAATGTTTTTTTGCTTTTTTACGTTATCAATAAATAGTATTACTTATTAGTTCTTGAGTGTATTGTAGCGAATTTCTGTAATCAAATAATTTGCTTTTTTTAATGTTAATTTAACGATAATTAAACGTTTTTTTCGAACACGCCCCCCCATTTATGTATTATTAAATTTATTCCATTTGGCTGATACACGCTGTATATGAATATTAATAATTCTTAAATTATACATGGTGTCCCGAAGCTAACGGCCATATCCAATACTTCAGGGGTAACTTCTTTAGGTGGAAATAAGCAGATTTAGATAAAGTTAGCTTAGCATAGCTTTGCTTCCTTAAAAAGTTATCAGTACTCAAAAAATCTTTCTTTTTCATTCTATTTGCATTACCGCGATCGACTTTGAATGCCCCTAATTCTCCCAGATTACGGTGAACATTAGCGAACATTCGAAATTATGCTGCTATTCAATTTAGGAAACCTCACCTGTACCTACATACGTTGCGCAGCAACAACGTTACCGCGTGCCCTTTCATAATAATTATAATGGATACCGACGAAATGCCTCGTTTGTGTAATTATAATTATTATTCACTATTAAGTATTCCATAACTGTTATTGTTAGAATTATTTTAAACTAGGTACTGATATATTGAGAAAAGAAGCATCAGAGTGGTGTTAAAAAATAAGACTGACAGTTTTCAATTTGTTGTTTTCAAAGCACACTTCTTTAAAAGTTGATTTTCTCCAAAATAGCAATTTTATCGATTTTAAACAAGACAAGCAATTTGTAACATTTTCCAATGCTCTTTCATAATGTGTCTTCACATATTCGATAAAATTAAAAATAAAATAGTTGTATTCAGTTGTATATCCTTTCATTTCTATACCTATTTAATCATATTTTCGACAAGTTTTTGTAATACCACATCTTAGTTGAATTAGCTTGATATATCTAAATTAAGTAAAAATTCGAGAGCTAATAAAAAAATACATATTTTCAAATTATAAATTTAGTAAACACTGGTTCGGTTAAAAACAATTCACATTCTGGTCATATTGAAAACACTTTCGATACTGTAATTTCAAAATTTCATTTTCTTTTTAAAAGTTTTGTGTTATATACATATAGGTAGTTTTCAAAAGACGTAGCACAAATGGTGAATCTATAGCTAAAAAGAACACGTTTTGCATAAAAATTACCTTAGTAAATTGTTCACCCTTTAGAGATAGAGATAAAGCCTCTTAAAGTTTCCAAAAAAAAATATGGAATAACGGCTGTAATTTGAAAACCAAAAAAAGGGTAGATATAATAGTCAAATTTTACACAAAATTTTTACTAATGCATGTGCAACTTAACTGCAACTCAACAACTTTTCGAAAATTTCTGTCCCTTGGAGGGGGTTGAAATAAGCATCCCGTAAGTTAATTTTTGCTACAACTCTTTTGTTTGACAAAAACAGAATATTCAAAAATACGTATCAGATGCCTGACTTCTGGAAAAGTTTGGAGGGTAACTCAGCATACTGAGCCCCATTGGAACCTTTGTGCATCTTCCCAGCGAGAGATCAGCTCTCCTGAGCCGTCAACCAACCTATCAAGGAGAAAAAGTTGATGACATTGCTCAGGGGATTTCTCTGATATAGACCATAGAAGGCCACCGTTCTCCTAGTACAGATTCTCTCGTTGACGAGACACCAGTGCACTCGGAGAGTATATGGAAAACTGTCTCGCCTTCTTGCTCACAACCTCTACAAAGAGGTGTTTTGCACTTCCTCAGATTGTAGAGGTGTGTTGAATGTACAGAAAGTCGCGTACGGTGTTATAAACGTAATCACACCCTGCATAACGCTTCTATGAAACTATTACCACATGAATTAATCATAATTATCGAGAAAACAGGAGAGATACATTCCGATGTTTACATAGGTGTCCATGTGGTCTTTCACTGCAAAAAATTAAAGGAATCCTTGTGTTTTAACATTATTATAGTTTAGATGGATTTTCTATTCTACCATTGTCTTACTAAAAATACAATTTCTTGTCTATAAAACAACAGCCTTAATTCTATTTGCAATGAGGCCACTGGGAAAGCAATCCCAAAGTATAATGTAGAAATAGTAAGATCTCATTTATCGTGGCCATTTTTCTATGTTGGCATTTGCCAAAGCTGATGTTAGAACAACAAGAACATAAGATATTTCTTTGAATCATTACATCATTTAATAATTACAATAAAACATTAATTAGTTTTTGTTCAAATTTTACACATATGGTTTTCGATTAATTGTGATCAAAAACTATATTCTACGTTCAATATTAGGATCACGTCGGTATATTTACTTATAATTTTCATTTATCGTTATTTGATTTGTAGTATCATGTTCACAGCGACATTTAAAAAAAGTTCGCTCCCCAACCCCTGTAACAGCTTAACACTGCAGGTGGTTGCGTTAACAACAAACGTGCTTTAGAAGTGATACGATTATTTTATAATTTGACTGCCCTTTGGACGTTTAAATGGAAATTAAATTAAATCCATCAATTTTACATGCGCGGAAACAATCGTTCTGCACAAATTGATTTACGTTATAATCTTCTTGTACGTAGGGGAACCGTTTTTCATTTATATATTTTTAATAGGAACGAATGTCATTAAAATTTGATTTTATATTTTATACCTTTCAATTTTTTATGCCTAAAATATGTGTTTCTAAAAATGTTTGACAGTTGAATGACCTCCAACTGCGATGAACTCATTTTTAGATAGATGCATGCGCATTGTTTTTAGAAATTGTAAATGAATATACTACATCGAATACGGCTCCCATGACATAAATATTAAATTTTGTGAAATGATCAAAACTGTATTTAATTTGACGACAGATTAATAATGACTTATATGTATAGGACATCTTGAATGATGATTAATTTTTTTTCAAATTTAACTGTGATAAATTAATCTATTTCTACAATTTTGAACCATAAAGAATTTTCAAGACGACCTGTATATACTGTACTTAATAGTAGAATTGGGCAACCCAGATCAGTACGAAGTTACCACTTAAAAAAAGTCCTGGGTCAAAATTTGTGGATGTGCATGATAATTATTTTATTTTTTTTTAGCTTTTGAAACATTTGTGTTAATTAATTTATTGTTGGAATATACCACAGACCACTGAAGGCCAATAGATCCTAGTCAGTTAAAAATCGAGGATTATTCCTATTTTGTTGCCTTTCCATATATTTTATCTACTATTTTGTGTAACATTGAATGAAGATACATGAAACAATGAGTAAAATGATGCTTTACTTTTGAATTCAGCTTTTCAATATTATTTTGGCAATGATAATTGTTAGAGATAATAAGATAAGATAGTGTATATTTGACCATTTTACATATTGTCACACATTTATGGCAAGTCAAGTGTACAACATATTTACTTCTAATACAACAACAACAACAACAATAATAGTATAAAAACAACAATACAATATTATCAATTTTAACTACTCACAAACATACCTTACAGCACAAACACATACATATCCTACTCATAATGAGTATTATTAAAAGCCTGTACTGAATAAAAACAGTATTTAAGTAAAAATCTTCTGATTTCAGCATTGAAACAAGTTAAATTTAATTGTGTAATAGACAGTAACAACCTATTGTAAAGCCCCACTTCAATTACATTTTGATTTTTTAAGTCGGTAGCAGTCCACTCTAATTGTATTACAGCCTCTTGTATTATACTTATGTATATCTGACTGATGATGAAAGTTGTCAATATGTTTATGTATTTCAATAAGTGTAAAATAAATGTATAGGCAAGGAAAAGGTAAAATGCCTAAAGCAATGAAGTACTGTTGACCAGTACCATGACGAATTTCAATTTTATTGTACCGGGTGGCCAACTAAGAACGGCCGCAACTAGGTGGCGGAACAGCCACACCTAAATAGAAAATTGGGATTTACCTCATATTTTACTGAATTGTTCTATCTCTAACGATAAGTGGTGGGGAGACTTTAAACAAATTTTTTTAAATGCCGATTACTCCAGTTAGAACTAATGGAATTTAACAAATTTGGTCTCGTTGCAGAGAGCTTTCTTTAATCTATCGACTGCATTTTAAGCTATTTTTATTTAAATATTACCGTCGCCGTCGCCGTCGCCGCGTTATGTGATATGCTTACAAATTTCGCAAATTTTTCTTAGAAAAATCAAATGCAATGGTATGTTTATTTTTACACGATAAAATAGAGCATTGGAGGCCTAAGACGTCAAAAAATCAAAAACAACCTCAAAAATCAATATTTTAATATTTTTTACAAACATCGCATAGTTTTTCGACACTATTATAGATTGGTCTCAAATTTTTGTAAAAGCTTATCACTAATGTCATTGAGTTGAGTGAAAAAATGATAGTAATGGCCACGTATTTACGAAGAAAAGTCCCATTAGTAGTAGTCTATGAATCTCCATGATGATAATAATATTTTCATTTGTTTCAAACTGCTTGTCATTTTGAACTATTCTTAATCATAGAGTTAATTGTTAACAATTAAAATTAACACTTGTTTTAAAATCGTCAAAATGGCTTTGCGTTATTTTAATGAAGAAATATTGGATATATTAGAGTGCTATATTAAAAATAATACAAATGCAACTATGGCTTTAAACAATTATATTGGAAATTATCCCGAAAGACAACCACCAAATAAACGGTATTATTCTAAACTTATGACTTTGAAAATGTTTATAAGCTTTAAAAAGCCACACGCTAAGAACTATGCAGAAGACAATATTAATCGGGACAATCAAATAGCATATTATTTCAACAACAATCCAACATCATCAACAAGAGTTTGTAATAGAGAAATAAACATTCGAATGACAACAATTAACATGGTTTTTAAAGAAATATAAATATCATTTCGGGAAGATTTTATTTATTTTGTAATTGGTACGTTAATAAATTCAGCAGCACCGTTATATGGACCGATGAAATGCAGTTCACTAATTGTGGAGAATTTAATAAACATACTAACTATTTTAGGCCTAAGGAAAATCCTTATAACTGGGTAAAGCCATAGTTACTTTTCTGTTATTTTTAATAAAGCACTCCAACATGTCACAGAATATTTCTTCATTGGAAAAAGCAAAACGTAATTTGTTCACTCAACGCCATGACAATATCTATAAGCTTTTACAAAAATTTGATATTATTCTACAGGGTGTGGCGTGTATAATCTATAAAAATTAAATTACAGCTTTCTGATATATTTCTAATAGAAAAGTCTATCTTCGCGTTTTTTTTTTTTTGTAAATTAAAGTTCATTTATTCAACGAAAATGAAGGCCGATCCTGTGTTATTTCTTAAAAACTTTGTATATGTTTTTATGCGACCCGAGATGCAACCTTATAATTTGAGACGGTATAATCTAATACTAGTAATACTAAAAGAAGGTTAGGTTACATTGTCAAAACATTTGTGCAGTCAACTGATTTTGTATTTGTATTGAATTCATTAATCACTTAATTATTAAATATCGTCCATCGACCCATCAGTGTTGTTAAAAAGTGAAAGATTCCAGACAAAAGTTTTTATTTTGTAATTCCACGATAGTGACATTGTAATTTTTATAAAGACGTAAAAAATAAGAATAGCGTGCCGATTACATTAAAAACGCGATTCTTATTTTGCTTCATTTTTTAGTTTGTGCACTAACTAGTTTTATAATGAACCGAGAAAACAATGCATTTACTATTTCCGAACGTGTCGATATGGTGTTAGTGTATGGTGCAGCCGGACGATTGCCACAATGTCACCCACCCATGTGCAAATACAATCCTACAGTGAGTTTAGCGGCTGCGAGATACGGGAAGTGTTATTCCTCGAGGATAAGGACGTGATCAGCAAGTGAATCTTAATGTTGAAGATGCAGTGTTGGAAAATCTTGACGAGGACCCCACAATTAGTACTCGACGACTTGCACAGCAGGTAGGAACCTCATCTCGTACTGTACATCGCATCTTAAGGCGCCAGCTGTTGCACCCTTATCATCTGCGACCAGTTTAACAGATTTTACCTCCGGATTGTGATTAACGAATGCGTTTTTGCAGATGGTTTTTACGGCAATGTGCCAATCAAGTATACTTTCCTGCTTATGTTTGTGTAACAGATGAGGCGACATTTACCCGTGATGAAGTGAATAGCCATAATATGCACATATGGGCCGATGAAAATCCTCACGCGATTAGGGACACTCATTTTCAACATCAGTTCATGGTAAATGTTTGGGTTGGTATAATAGGCGATGTACTTGTGGGTCCCTATTTCTTTGAAGGACGACTATATGGACCAACATATGCTGACTTTATGGAGAACTGGTTGCCTGAATTATTGGACGATGTGGTATTACAAGTTCGGGTACGCATGTGCTATCTTCAAGATGGGGTTCCTCCACACAGTACTCGAGAAGTAACGACACTTTTGAATCCTCAGCTATGGATTGGACGCTTTGGTCCTGTGCCGTGGCCACCTCGGTCACCCGAACTAACTCTAATGGACTTTTATCTTTGGAGTCACTTGAAGTCATTGGATTACAATACTCCAATTGCTACAGTGGAAGAATTGCAAAACCGTATACTTGAAGCTGCTGACACAATTAGGGAAATATCTGGAATTTGGGAAAATATTCGCCAAAAATTGGGTGCGTCGGTGCCATGCCTGCATCCGCGCTAATGGGAATTAATTTCAACATTTTCTCTAGAAATGTTAAGTTTTATTTCATTTTGTTCCATATTTTAATGGAGTTTGTTTAGTGCACGTAGTTGGTAACTACATATGCTTACGGATTGGTTTTGTTTGCGAGCTCTTGCAGTAACAACAATGCGTCATTTAAGATAGTAATTACTGTTAATTATTATAATAAGAAAATATCAGTTTTTTTTTTAATATCTATTTTTAGTTTGTACTTTTGCATTGAAAAATTCCCCAAAAATTGAGAGGATCTTTCTATCTTTCAACGACGATTTGTTTACGCGGCTGGTCCACAGCACGTAACTCATCGTACAGCACACGGACAGGACCGTCCCAGAGAAAATATTTTGATCCATAATTGAACTTGAATTTACGAAAAAAAAATGCAAAAATAGAACTTTTTCGTAGACTTGTCTATTGCGAATATCGTTAGGAGACTGTATAATTTTTATAGATTATACGCGCCACATTCTGTATAATAGGTTCGAAAAATTATTCGGTGTTGTCAAATTTATTAAAAAAATAATAAAATATTGATTATCGAGGGTGTGTTTGAAATTTCTTCTTACTTGTATCATCATTATTCAAAAGCCAAAAAAATGCTATCTGCTTAACTTAAAATTCAATATTCCGCCGATAAGAAAAATGAAAGTTGATGATGGTTTCTTGCAACCGACCGTCGCAATGAAATCTATATACACAGTGAAATTCCTCGAAAAATGTTGCTATGAAAAAAAGTTTTCAGATTTTTTAAAATTCCTCTAAATAACAAGTTACAGACGACTTTCAAAAACGCCATATTTACTAGGAACTGAAGAACTAGGATTATCTGCAAGTGCCGTTAGCAGCAACAGAACTGTCTAAAACTTTGCTCATTTAACCATTTTTATATCTCTTATAGTTTCCAAGGTACCAATACATGCATCGCCAAATTGGTCCACGCTATATAATAATAATAATAATAATAATAATATTTATTTGTCCTTTATGACATTTTACAATGTATAGGATAAGTCATAAAAATAGTGTATAAACGATGATTTACACAGGAGTACAGAATGACAAACATACAACACAAACGAACACTTATAATTAAATACATAATCTTTGATGGGTCTATTACAAGGTCTAAAATATTCATGTAAAGTATAGAAACATTTTGTCTAGAAAAGCTTCTTTTTTTTTGGCCAGGCAAAGATACAAATTTGTACATATGGCAAGTCAAGTATATTAAAAAGAAAAAGAACAGGACAACATACATCGATAGTGACAATAAAAAACCACAGTTAGCATCATTTACCACTTATAAAATCCTCCACACTATAAAAACCTCCAACTGACAAAAATTCTTTAGTTTTGTTTTTAAATTTTCTATAATCACGTATACATCTAATTTCTTTAGGAAGAGCATTGTATAAAATTACACAATTATAATATGAAGATTTTTTAAAAGCACTTGTGTGGTGAGAAGGAATACTCAACAGCTCACCATGTCTGGTCATATAGTTGTGAAAATATGTCCGTTTATTAAAAAGACTTAGATTATTTTTTGTAAAAATTAGACATCTTAAGATGTAAATTGAGGGTGTTGTGAGAATTTGCTTATCCTTAAACACATTCCTACAACTCTCATTCACCTTCAAGTTGAAAAGTAGTCTAATAATTCTTTTTTGACATATGAAAACTCTTTCCCATTCACTACCTCTACCCCAAGCGAGAATGTTGAACGCTATGTGACTGTATACCATGGAATAATAAACATTAACTAAGCCCGCCTGATCAAGAGTATGCTTTAACTGCAGTATTGCAAAGAATGCTTTATTTAACTGACCACAAACATGGTCAACATGCTTATGCCAGGAGAGCCTAGAATCAAGGATGGTGCCCAGAAGTTTTACCGAATCTGACATGGTACCTTCATCGGACATGAGGTTTGCAGGTAGGGGCCTTTGAAGATGAAAATTAATGTATACCGTCTTTTTGGTGTTTAGGATTAATTTATTTCTATGGCACCATACACTCAATGAATCTACCACATTACATATAATTGTTCGGACCTCCTCAGGTGTATTTGCTGATACAGTAACCGTTGTGTCGTCAGCAAACATTGTTACATGACCATGCTCAATGTATGTTGGCAAATCATTGACATAGAGCATGAACAGTAATGGACCTAGTACGGAACCCTGAGGTACTCCAAGTGCAACCGCATATATATCCGATTTTTTCTCGTTTATATTGACTACCAGAGACCTATTTTCCATGTATGAAGTCAGCCATGCAAGCATGCTACCTCTTATACCCAGACTGTATAATTTCTGGCTCAAGATCTCTTTATCGACAGTGTCAAACGCCCTGGAGAGATCAAACAGAAGTGAAACCACATACTTACCAGCATCCAAGCACTGATACACATATTTGAGAAGGTGACAAGATGCCGTCTCAACCGATTTATTAGACCTAAATCCATGCTGGGATGCAGTCAGCAGATTATTTTTTTCAACAAAGTTGATTATTCTGTTATATACTACTTTCTCATGTATTTTAGACAAAACACTCAGCAAAGAAATTTGTCGGTAATTCTCCATTTCTTTAGGATCACCTTTCTTTAATAGGGGTATAACAGTTGCCAATTTAAAACAGTCAGGAAATATTCCGGTTTTAATTGATTTATTTATGAGATAAACAAAAGGCTGTAGAATATTGTTCTCTATATTTTTAATTAATTTAGCTGTTAAGCCGTCATAACCGCTTGAATTTTTATTTTTAAGTTGTGAAATAATGACATGCACCTCCTCCACTGCAACGTCATAAAAAACCATTGAGTTTACAAGGTTATCATTTAATGTACAGGGTAAAGAAAGATTTGACCCAAAATGGTCTCTAATTTTATTTTGTGCTACAGTAGAAAAATGACATCCAAATTCCCTGGCAACTTTATTACAGTCACTTATGATGGTATCATTAATCTTGAGAATGATTTGGTCCCTATTTTTCTTTTTATTCCTATCTAAAATTTTATTGACAATGCTCCAAGTTTCTTTCATTTTGTTTGCTGAATTGTTTATTTTATTATTGTAATAGGTTTGTTTAGTTATATTTATATTTTTTCTGTAATTTTTTTTTTCATTCTCATATTTTACCTTAATTTCACGTGAATTTAGATTTACTGAGAGCCAAAATAAATTTTTTAGATATAAGTTTTGTTGTTTTAGTTTATGTGTAAACCATTCCTTGTTGTCATTTGAATTAGCACCTGCTAATACAATTTTCTTCTTTCGAGGACAACTAACTTCATAGCACCATGCAATGCTGTCAACATAATATAATAATATAAACATACAATTTCTGAGGTGACCCACTCGAGCAATGTATGTATTTGTAAAATATCTTGTACGACCGATACGTTTTAATTAGTTTTGTTCGTTTTACGTACTTTTTCTCGGAGCTCGCCAAGAATGAGAGTCGGCGAGGGCCGGGCGAGATCCTGCCAGATGTATGAAGGAACACTGGCAGTACGTGCTCACTGTTCTTATTAGTTCCGATCCACCAAGTGAAATATGAGACGGAGATTTTTATTTCCACGGCGATCGTTCTTCTTGTGGGATTAGAAAGACATTGGAACTAAATTGTTCGTGAATTTGTACGGAACAGCTCGTTTTCAAATATTCACGTTCACATCATTTCAAGTCCAAGTCATATAAATTCGTATCGTTCAAAGACAATCCCGTTCTTATTTAAAACATCCTAAATAACTCATAATTATGGCATTCACCGTAGCAATTTGTTGTGCATACTGTGTTTTGCAGTTACGAAGGCATGTTTTTTCGTAAGTGAATCGTCCTGCGCATTTCATTATACATTCTTATTAAAATAAATCAATGGAGTTGAAAATAAAGAAAGGAATTTAATTCCCAGCCGAAGAATATCGTGTACTTGTTTGTGTTTTTAATTGTATTTATTATTTCCTAGTTTATTTATGATTCATACTCTACTGTACTGTAAAAGAAATAAAAACAGTTATATTTTTGTGTTTTATTTATTATAATTTAGTTTTGTTTTTTCTGTGTAGTTTATTTAATAAATAATGTTAGGCGCCAATTTATAGTATTATAAAGATTTATTTAATATGTTAAATGTATTTGGAATATTTAAATTTTGAATTTTCGTATAGTATTCTTAAAAAATATCGCAATAAATTATGTTCTATACTTAACAAGCTCTTTTTATATGTCACTTAATTTGATTTTGAATATTTAAAAGTAAATTTATCTTTATATACTTTCTTTAAAAAATTATTCTCAAATTATAATTTAACTATATTTAAAAAAATTTAATAATTTTAGTGACAACTAGACTACTAGTGTACTTCTGCAATTTATATAATAAAATTTTTATAGAGCAATTTGAGATCTCAGTAGTCTGTTCTAAAGCTAAAATTAATTGTGAAGAAAATGTTTAATATGTAATTAATTTTGTTCTTTGCTTTTGTTAAATAGTAATAAAATAGTATTGTTTTAATTGATATATAACAGGTTATAAATTTATAAAATCCTTCCTAATTCCCTATCTAACCTGAGCTAAATTATTGCTAATTACTTATTCTATAAACTTATAGTTTCTTGTTACCTATACTACACTTTTGTTGTCCTTTTGTCTATGTTTTCCTCACTCGTAATGTCCTTCCTGTAATCTCTCTCTTGTCTCTTCTCCTTCATTTCTTTCACTGGAACTCTCCTCTATTTTGTCTTGTCCTCCTTCTGTTTCCTACTCCACTCCGTTGACTGCCACTGTTTGAATCACCCCCCTGGCTCGTACTGCTCCTTTCCTTTTCTAAATGTCTACGACAATTCAAAATGATGTTTTACTAACCTGACAGTATTATGATTATATATCTGTCAGTTTAGACTTCACCCTAATTTCCTTTCTGCCAAATAACTTCTTTCCTATTTCCTGACTCTCACTGTTCTCTTCTTTCTTTATTGGTATTTAAATGTCCCACAATAACTCTGTGCTTGATTACTTTTCTTCAATATTCTTCTTCTCCTCAACACTTGTTTTTTCTTGGTATTTCATATGATTTTCTTTTAATCTTCTGTATTTTATTACACTTCTTCTTAGTTTAAACTTCTTTTAATTGCTATGATTTGTATCTCTTCTAATTCCTCTTTTTATTTCTTGATTCTCCACTATTTATTTTCTGTCTCCACTTTTTTATCAATTTCTTTCACCGCACTCTTATATATAATTACAATGTTTATTAATATATCGTTTTCAATCTCAACCAATCAGATAATTTTATAATTTATACATTTTTAATTTACCATTTTTAATACCATTTTATTCTTTTTTTAACTACATTACATTATTTTGTGGACACTTTTTATTCCTTTATATTGAGATTTCATTCTAATTTTCCTATCATTATACACTGTCAATTTTCATCCCGCTGTCACCCAAATTATCTTTACTATTTTGTCACCATATATCTAATATGTCATTACTCGTTGTATTTTAACATAACTTCTATCAGATTTTATAATTAAAAACTCTTACTTCAATTTCTATCTGTTACAATATTTACCTTATACAGGGTGGCCAAATGAAAATGAAACAGAGCCATTTTCAGGAACTGCGTTAAAACTGTAGAAAAACGCCCAGACCCGTCGATTTTAGATTAAAGGGGGACATTCTTTGCTGGTATTTTTGACTTCGCCACATTCACCCCCAAGCAAGGGTAAGCATCGCCCCAAAATATTTAAATGGCATTGGGGGTTGAGTAATATTTCTTTTGAAAGCTCTTACAATTCTCTTTACAACAGACTTTAAATTTTATAATTCCGCCCAATACTTATTAAGAATTTTGATTTTAAAGTTGAAACTTATGTACAAACAATTAATAACGGTAGAAATGTCAGTCATTCGAGTTTAGTACGCCAATGATATAAATTTAGTATTTCTTGCGTTACATTGGTTTTTGGCGATTTGTTATCACTTTAGTAAAAAAAACACTGTTGAAAAAAACAGAAATGAATGCAATACACACACAATGAACGTAGAAATAGTGGATTCCAAATTATTTTCTAGTATTATTTGGAAGCGTTGGTTGGTAGTTTATTTAATTGTGTTTTTGAAAATTAAGCACTATGGTTTATCCATTGCGGAAAGGGTAGATATCATTTCGCTTTACTTTATGAATAATAAATGTGGGAGCAGAACAGCTCAGCTATTTAATGAAGAGCATCAAGATCGACATGTCAGGAGGAAGTATGTTCTAGAGTTAGTAAAACAATTTCAAGAGACAGGGAACGTAGCCAATAAATAACGAGAAATTGAAAAACCTATAGTTAATAAAGCTAGTGAAGTTGCAGTTTTGGGACAAGTTCATCTTGATCCTACATTAAATACGAGGAAGCTGGCATCTGTGTCTGGGATCAATCGAACTAGCATACAAACCATTTTGAAGAAGAATAAATTCCATCCAAACAAAATACATTTAGTCCAGGAACTTCATGAGGATGATTATGACTACCGTTTGCAATTTTGCGAAATAATGAGTGAGCGAGTAGGGAACGATCCACAGTTCCTTTTTAATATCTGTTTTTTCTTGAACGGGACGGTAAATCGTCACAATTGCCGCTATTGGTCCGATTCAAACCCAAGAGTTTTTCACGAGGTGCATACACAGTGTGGGTCCTTTTTTTCTACAAGGTAATTTGACTGGCCAAATGTATTTGCAATTACTGGAAGACGCTATTGACCCTGCCTTGACTGATATTATTGAAAATGTCCCAGAGTATGATGAAGATCATTTGATTTTTCAATAGGACGGTGCTCCTCCGCATTATGCGTTAATTGTCCGTCAGTATTTGGGCCAACGTTTTCTACGGAATTGGAATGGGAGAAGAGGCAGTATTGAGTGGCCTCCATGATCACCGGATTTATCGCCCCTTGATTTCTTTTTGTGGGAATACCTAAAAAGTAAAATCTATAAAACACAGCCAGCGTCGCTGGAAGAGTGAAAGTGGCGGAGTCAAAAATACCAGCAAAGAATGTCCCCCTTTAACATAAATCGACGGGTCTGAGCGTTTTTCTACAATCTTGACGAAGTTCCTGAAAGTAGCTCTGTTTCGTTTTCATTTGGCCACCCTGTATATTATTATACACTGTTCTAAAAATAAGGTGAATTTGTTTAAAAAATAAAAAATCTTCATTTATGTTTCCAAGTCAATTTCGTCGCCTTCAAAGTTATACCAACGGTTTTTCAACTCTCGAAACGGTCTGAAAAGTCCTTTTCGAGTATGGCCTTCAATGCTTTTATACGGCTTTTATTTCCTCGATCGAGTCGAAACGGTGTCCACGGAGGGGTCTTTTGAGGTTAGGGACTAGCCAGAAGTCACTCGGTGCTAAATCAAGCGAATACAGTGGTTGCTGAACGATATGAGTTGAATTTTTGGCGAAATGGTCTCGAATGCTGTGTGAGCTGGTGCATTATCATGATGCAAACACCAAGAGTTGTTTGTCCATAATTCCGGCCCACACTGTACTATTTTGAGAGGCAGTATGCCAAAATCAAATATCTCCACTTAGAGTTAAGGTAGAAAAATGAACCAGGAGTCAAATGAAAGCTTAGGTAATGTAGATTCTGCACTGAAAGAAATGCGCTTTATTCTTTATTAGAATTCTATATGCCATTATAAGACCATTGTATACTATATGTGACAGTTAAACAGGTGAATGTTGGATATAAAACGCGTACTGCTAGCACAGTTGTATAGTGACTATAAACCTTATTCTTTTATTAAATTATTGTATAACTAGTATACAACGTTTTTTATACCCTTTAAGAAATAATAGCAATAACTGTTATTAAAGTATTCCATATCGTTATTAGAACATCTAGTACTGGTTATAAGTTATTTTAAATAATAAATGTATTAAACTGTTGTATACTCTGTATGAGTTAAAAACAAATGACATTAAGTTTTCAGAAATTTCATTGGATAATTGTTATTACAAGCTAAGGTTCTAATGTAAACATAAAACATACATTTACGCATTAAAAATTATGACAAATCGCTCCCAAAACTGTCCAGCTTATTTTCTTAGCAACGATACACCCGTATTTTCTTGTATTACATGAGAATTTGCACTATAACTCTTCCACCTTAAGAATGAAGCATGCCCTGAAAGGTTGAGCTTCTTTCCATCTAATTCTATTTTCTCTGGTTGATTGACTTTATACCCATGCTCTTCTTTGTCACCCTTAACCTTCTGTTCCTCCATCTTATGTAAAACTTAACATCAGCGGTTTCTAATAGGGCATATAAAATATTCATTTTTAAGATTTAGACAAAATTTACATTTGAAAAAACAAAACAATTACAAGCCATAAAACAGTTAGATACTTACATAATTTTCCATCACAACGCGATGTGATCATGTATCCCACATGTGCCTATACTGTCTACTTTCATCAAACTACACGTTAGACGTATTATAGTCGTAAGTCGATGCACAGCGGACTGTCGGAAATTTTACGATCATAACCGATTATGCATCGAGAGGTGACGATCACTTAACCATTATAAGACACGTTTTACACGTTAAAAACGGAAACATATTCAGTATAAGAGCGAATAATTCTGTTAATACAATTGTTATATACAAATTCGGATACTGGTCTTTATACAACAAATCTTTCCTACTATACAATTGGAATATAAAGTCTATAACACATAATAATGTATAAGTAATTGATTATAACCTTTATTTCATAGATGCATAAGGTGTATTAAGCACCTTCCAGTTAAACTCATTAAATAATGAGTATGGAGATGATTGCTTTTTTTAATAAATAATGTATATTTGTTATAAAAGTTTTAATATGCGCTATACACATTATTCTAGATAAACAGTTTAATAAGCTCATTTCTTTCAGTGTGGGAAAATCATTGTAACAAATTTTCTTTTTTTAGCCAGCCAAAATTTTTTTTTCTAATAGATGAACTTTGTATAATTTGGCAAGACAAATCCAAACCCGCCGTCAAAATTTGTCTATCATTTTCTAATGGTCGAAACATGCTTCACAAAGTCGGCCTTTTAACACAGTTTTCAGCATTATAAACTGCGAAAATTGTTTATTATAATGAATATATTGAGCCGTCTTTTTATATATGTCACTCTGGTTTTATATTATGTTTTCTCATAGTATTTCTTGTGAACAAGTGTCGCTGTCATGAAATTCTTTTAAATGTTTTTTTTATATTTCTGAATTAAATTTAAAATTATCAATTTTATACTATGTGATATCCTTTACAATTAGTTCTTTCGTATTCAGAATCTTTATATTAACAATTTTATGCTATTTTATTGTTTGCTATATTAATAATTAATTTTCATTTTTGGACTAAATTTTCAATCGTGATTTCTGTTTACATTTTCAATTCATTACAATTTATCTTGAAGTAATAGTTAAATTTCACAAGAAAATATATTTTTTTATAATAATAAAAAATATTTATTTTTTATTTCCATACTTACCCTATGAAATGCGCCTTTTTGTCATTTTCTTGTCAAAAACTATTACTTCAAGCTATGAAATTATAATAAACAATTTTCGCAGTTTATAATGCTGAAAATTGTGTAAAAGGCCGACTTTGTGATGCATGTTTCGACCCTTAGAAAAATGATAGACAAATTTTGCCAACGGATTTGGATTTATCGTGGCAAATTATACAAAGTTCATTTATTAGAAAAATAAAAATAAAAAATGTGGCTGGCTAAAACAAGAAAATTCATGAAAATTTCAGATTCTATCAGTTTCAACAAGGTTATTTGAAGGTCAGATCATAAAAATTCGTTACAATGATAATTTTTCCAAAATCTACATTATCTAAGCTTTCATTTGACTCCTGTTTAATTTTTCAACCTCAACTCTAAGTCGAGATATTTGATTTTGGCACATCCCCTCTCAAAATAGTACAGTGTGCGGCTATTTGCGAAAAACAGCATTACGCAAAAGACGCATAACACTCAAAAAATATTCCTTGTTAACAGTTTGTCGGGTTGCAAGAAATTCATAATGCACTACGCCACGATAATCAAAGAAAACTGGCAAAAATTTTAAGAGAATAAATAAAATATAAACGAATTGATACCAAAGTCTTGGGATAACAAAAACTTGCAATAAGTTTCACCAAAATAATGAGTCGGATCATTTCTAATAAGAAACCTACTGAATGAAAAGTTTTGGCTGCATTTAGATTTTGGGAGTGATATTCAGTAATTAAAAAAAAATTGAGGGTGAGCATTTCATGACGGATTCAGTTTCTGAGGATCAAAATGCTTAGATTCGCATAAATCTTATCCGTGGAATGAACCAGAATAAATGTCTAGAATAAATAGTATTTTTCACGTGCAAAAACCTGAACAGAAAGTAGTGATTCATTATTTTCAGATATAAAGGCGTTTTTCACATGTCTAATGACCCATAAAGACAGCTATCAGTAATAAGCAAAGAAAGAGCCAGCAGAATGTATTTTTCTCCCAGGTTAATGCATGTTTGCATATCGCCGCCACACGAACGCCATAATTCAAAATATGTACAAGTTAACTGTGTTCTTCTATTTTAGTGTGAAAAGTTTGGACGTTTAAGAGTTTTTAGTATGTAAAACTTTTCATTTTAATTAAAATGTTATGAAACTTGTTTGGCAAGCACACGATTGTGCTTTTTCCGGAAACAAAGTGCATTCAAAATGTGCAAGATTATACAGAGTGGTGGTCAGTAATTATTTACCGCAAAATACCCTGCAATTTTAAAAAATACATATTTTATTATTAATTCTCGTATATTTGTTTTAAAGCTGTTGCTAACCAACTAAAATAAAAAATAACCTAAAAAATCCTATGAAATGTTGATAATATTGATTATAACTGTTGATATTGCGGCAGACAACTATTCTATGGGCTGCTAGTTGGGGCATGCTAGCATTGAATGATACCTGTAATATCAAGTAATTAATAATTTTATAAAATAAAACGGATACCTACTTGAAGGTGAAACTTTTAAATGCAATATTTCAAAAAATCTAGAGAAAATATAGTTTAATATCGTACTATAGTAATAAGCCTAGAATGCTATGAACATTTTCTTAATCAAATTTTTATCAGTTGGGCTTATTTACGGCAAGTTCTGAAATAGAATTTGAAATTTCTTTAAAAATCTGAAACAGTTTGAAACAAAAAGTTGAAACTTGCTGGTATAGTTGCAAGTCGAATTGTGATATAATTTGGTGGTGTAACCGAAAAAATAAAATAATCAGTGGCGTCAGCGGAGTCATTTTTATAAGTATTAAATTTTATATCAGGTTTTTTTAAATAACTATACAGTTTTCCGAAATAATAATCTTTTATTTTCGAAATAAACGGAATTCTTTATATCTGCACTAAATAGTAAGACTTAGTGCATAGATTTATTAGTAAGTTTTGAATAATGGATGACAAATTATTTCAAATAAGTTACAAGTTTATTTATAGTGTCTGTTCTATACCCAGGATGAAAGACATGAATAATTCTACTTTTCATTTAGCCAACATCCACTTTGTGTTTGAGTCAAGCTGGGGGAAATGTTTTTTAACCTGTGTTATTTATTTGAAATAATTCCCCATTATTAAATGCGTATTTTTTTACGGCAGATATATCGAAAATGCAATTATCTCGAAAACGAATATCACCTTCTAAAAATTTATTTGTAGAGAAAAATTGTAGGGATTAGAAATATTTCTAATTTTATGTTTATAAAGGTTACACCAATGCATCTATATTTAATTCTATAATAAAATTTGGTTTAATAGCGTACATTATATGTAAAAAATTAAAGTAGGTAGCAAAAAGTATATTTTGTTTATTTAAAAAAAATAGAATAAAAAAGATCCCACTCTAGAAGCTGTCCCATAAATTTGCATTTAAAAAAAAATATAATAATTATAAAAATATGATAAATTTTCATAATTTCGGTTCAGGAAGTAGAAAAAATTGAGTACAAAAAAATTGTAAAATTTGCCAAATGGTCCCGCATTTTCTTACGCCCCTGTAGCAAATTTTGATTTGTATATTATGCCGATTATTAAGCATATAAATAGTTATATAACCCCAAAATTACGCGATAGATCGTTTTTAAGTTATGCAATAAAAACTGTTTCCTGAGTTACCCCTTCTAGGGGCTGCATCTCCCTTAGGGGCCGCCACTGACAAAAACTCTACTAAGGTTTTCATAATACTTTGACATGTTTTACATACTCTCCAATTTTGAGTACTTAGTTCGTTAACACCTTGTAGATTAATTTTTATCGTACCTCGTATCTACAAAGTTATTCTATCGCCCATGGGCCTTAATAGAACTCTCGGGCGATGGAGTTGCACTTATTCGTGAAATACACTATACCATGCTCCTAGATAAAATATTTTTAAAATGTCTGGTATAGTATCTTCCAACGTTCATGAACCTTATTCATTTCAGTAAATCAATTAACCTTTTGTCGTCTATAAACGGTTTTCTTTTTTGTTTTGAGATCTCTACTAATTTTTTAATTTTATTATTGAAATAGATTTAAAATTTTATCGAGAGCAGTTTGGAACTTCATTGAAATTATTAAACTATCCCGTTGCAACACGAATTCAATTATGATGAATATCGAATTTGTTAGGGAAAACGGAATATACGCCGACAGTTTTCCGTATTGTTTTAACGTTGGTTTCAGTGATTTAATGTATGCCGACCAACGAAAACGGAAAACCGAGCACAGTCTGCTTAGACCATTAGAGTTTTTATTTTTACGTACCTAAATGGATTGAGAAGGAAAAATACAACAATGAAATGTATTGCTCTCATTTATCAAGACGTCTATAGGCGTGAAACAAATAAAGTAGAAAAAATGGAGCCTATCTGGGTCGAGTTGCTTTGTTTTCAAAAGTAAATGGATTAAAATAAACTTGTAATTTGTACAGTATGGATTAAAGGGGTAATACCTGAAAAATAAAATGTGTTCCATATTTTATTTAATTTTTATCTTATTTATTTATTTATTTCTACTGGTGACATACCCAATTATAGAAAATAAAATAAGTTTAAGTAATAATTTAAATTAAAACAAAAAAATAAAAATAATATTGTTTAAAATATGAAAAAAATATAATATAAATCAACACCATGACACAAGAATAGTTTTATTCTTGTGTCCATGACATATTAGGTGCTATATCGGATGTCTTAAAATTCATGCAAGATTTCAATTTTGCGCCATTTGCGCGGTAAAGTGTTGCCAACGAAAAAAAGACACTGTGGCAGCTGACAGTTCAGGGTTATTACAAATGGAGCGCTACACGAAAAAACAACGCGTTTTCACTGTTCAGCGATTTTTTAAAAACAGTGAAGGGTTGGCAGCTGCAGTTAGCAGTTTTCGTACAAAATATGGTCGGAATAGAGATTTAATTTCATCAACTGTGAAGAGATTGATTAAAAAATTCAAAGGGGTTGGATCAATTAACGATCTTAAGGGGGTCTTCTACATTGTTAGGTCAAAAAAAATTATTTTGTTTCCATAATTCACCTCTAAAAGTCATGTAAAATAAGCGACGAAAAGAAATTTTTTAAAGTTAGAGGCGTAGAACGGGGCGTTCTGGCGGCCGCCAATGCCACCTTGCGGCTCCTCCAGCTGCCACGATTGGAAAATACCAATATACCTATAATTCATGCTTGATAGGGTTTCTGATTTCTCGGCTTATTTTTTTCTCGGGACTCGAGAATTCTCGACTAGGAATTCCCGGGAATTCTCGAATTTTCGAGAAATTTCTAAAACCTAAAAAAAGTCAAAATTTTGAACTTGCAATACGAAATAAAAACATGCTAATATACTTATCATGATCAACATTTATTATTTATTCAGTCTTTTTTATTAATTTAACAAATGTTTCTACTTCTACTAACAAAACTAAATTAAACTTTGAGTATCTTCTTGAAAACCTTTAATTTGTCTTTTTATTAAACACTTTCAATATGTTTATTTCAATATTTTCTAATCTTAGCTTCTTTCCAATATTTAATAATCATTAATCGCAGTCTTTTAATTAAACAAATAGTAGATAAGGAATCTAACCGAAGAAATCTTAAACAAAAACAAGTTTTAATTTCAAGATACAGAAGCGTTCTTCCTATTCTATATTATTATTACTACTTATAATCACAATTAAAACAAAAATAAAATAATTAACTAAAGGAACAGGAACTATTTTCATAATCAACATCAACATTAGGTATCTGCTTATAAAATTTCTACGCAGTTTTCTAACTAGGCACAAAAAATCAGAATCATCAAAGTAGACTAGCTTATTAGCCTTAAAAACTTAAAATAAATAAATCACGAGCTAGTCGAGAAACCATTTCAACTACTCATCTATTTGTCGAGAGACGCATTGAACGCACGAACTAAACGAACGTGCAGCAGTGTGCGGCGCGAGAGGTGAGGGCATCGACAAGGACAATCAAGTCAAAAACTCAAGTCAAGAACTTAAGACATGCGTGATTTTTAAATTTCTCGATTTCTCGACACTTTTTTCTCGTCTCGAGTAAGGCCAAATTACCCGGGAATTCTCGATCAGAAATCTTAATGCTTGATGTAAAGTACAGCTATCTGAGAACAGACAGGTGTTCCCGAATAATCGTGAGTATAGTCTCGCTACGCAGAAACTCGGCATTGAAATATTTAAAAAACTTGTTCCCATATTTATTTAGCCATACCTATATACAGGCCAACTAATCGTAGAGGTGATAGAAATGTATACACCCAGTTGAAGAATGCGAGTGCGGGTAAACAGCGCGCACACACAGCCGTACAGGGCGATTGGGCCATAAATTTCAGTTGTCGACAAATTGTCTAGCAGTGCAGTGCACCAATTTGGTGCGGAATTTGATGCGAATAATTTATTATAGGCACCTTCTACTGATAAGAGGGATATTTTGTTTACTAATATTATTACAACATGGCATTTTGGAGACCTTTTGAAAAGGAACAACACGAAATACCGCCAGACAATATTGAGTTAGTAGAGCCGATTTTTGATGACATAGATTTAGAATTTAAAAATAAAGATTTACATATTCAATATCAGCGTCTCATTTTAAGTATTTACGATTGTTTAAAAAAGGAAGAAAATGAAAAATCAGATAATGAAATTATTATAAATATGTATAATTCACATATTAACTACAGTTTCAGTGTCCACAATTTTTCTTGTTATTAAACAAGGTACCTATAGATCATTGCGTAAAGAGGAAACGAAAACAAAAATTTAAAAATATCGATGACATGACGAGAGACGTAATTCGGAGGACAATTTATAGTTTCTATAAAGAAAATAAAGTACCAACTTTAGCTGTACCCGTTGGTTCTCGCCGAACAATAATATATTTTAATAAAAATGTAAATGTTTTTTGATATGTCATAACTAAAATTTACCATCAATACAATAAAATAGTTTGAGAACAAAAATAATTGAAATATATTGTTGGCCAAATAATCATGTAATATACATTTTCTACATAGTTTAAACAAATTATTATTTTTTACCTTTAGCAGAAAACTTTTATAGGGACGCTTATGAAACTCATTAAATTTTATTGCTAGGCGTTTTTATACATGACGTCGGAAAGACTATACAATTATTATTTTCGTGTAATACGTTCTCGAACATTCCAAAGCGTTTTATTTAAAGAAGCATTTTTTAAAACGATATCCGTCATATCTCGAAAAGTTTTTAACTGATTTCGTTGTAATTCTGCACACATTTTCTGTAAGGGTCTAGTTTTCGTCTGTACTCGAATAATTAAGATATCTTATATAGATTTTTTTTTAACTTTTTTTTTACTTGGATGTTACCGAGCGCTGTATAGCGGATTCTTGTCCCTATTTTACCTTAAAAAAATGTTGAACAACCTTTCAATATTAATAAATGTAATATTAAAGTTTTAATATAGTGTGTTGGGCGTCCTTGAACAAGTCGTTCACCACGAACCATCGAAGCAGTTTGTGAGAGTGTTGCTGAGAGTCCAGGAACATCAATTCGGTACCACGGTCAAGAACTGAATGTTTCAAGAAGCTCTCTACAGCGTATTCTCACGAAAGATTTGCATCTTCATGCTTAAAAAGTTCAATTGACTCAAGAACTGAAGCCTGATCCCGCAGAACGAAGATGTCGTTGAATGGATTATGGAAGCGGATGCTGATTTTTCGAACAAAATAATCTTCAGCGATAAGGTTCATTTTCATCTTGATGGCTTCGTTAATTGACAAAATTGTCGCATTTGGGGTTCAGAAAATCCATGAGTTGTTGAGAAACAAATACCTCTACAACGTGTCACTGTTTGGTGCGGAGGCATCATCGGACCATTCTTATTTGAAAATGCGGCTGGTCAGGCAATAAAAGTTAATGGTGTTCGCTATCGCGACATGATAATCCAGTTTTTCATACCTAAATTGGAAGATATGGATGCAGACGACATGTGGTTTCAAAAAGATAGTGACCCATGCCCGAGAAACAATTCAATTACTGTATGAGTCATTTCCTGGTCGTGTAATTTCCCGTTCAGAATCAGAATTAGCCGCATTTATGCAAAACGGTCATACTTCTTGAGTTAAATTTGGGACACCCGTTACAATTGTCTACACCTATAAACTTTGTAATTTATGGTATCATTATCACATAAGTGAAATATTTCATTAAGTAATTTACACAAATTAAAACCTACCGACTTTATTAAAACATTGGCTCAACTACCAATATAGAATTTGTAATGTTGACGTGACTACAACCATAGAACTAAAAACTAAAATCTTTATAATAACATAACAATATGACAATGCGACTATTTAAATAAAAAGTGTAATGCTCAGCAATTTCTTCTAAACAATAAAGAGCTAGAAAGCTAAATTTGACAATGAATGAATGAATGAATTTCAGTATAGAAATTAGTTCTAAAAAGCACATATCTAATACATTTCTACTGAATCGCTTCTATACTGTATATAATAATATATGATTTTGAAAATGTATGTTGATATGGGAGCTGCTCCAATTTACTGCACACAAACGTCACATAACAGTTTTAAGATGTAATATTGGACAAATTGCCACAATTTCTCTCACAGAACCTCATTGTTCAGGAATGCATGCGACCATTGGTAAAATACGACCAGTAAACGTGAGTTTGCTATCATGAATAAAGGCCATTTATAAATAAAACTCTCAAGTCCTTAAATTTCTAAACTTCCATTATTATTGGCATAATCAGAGACCAAAAGACATGCTTTTCTATAATAAAATACAGTCTAGCATTTAGATATAATCATTTGTAAGTAATTATTATCGCACCATTTATTAACATCTTTAGTGTCTTCTAAAACTTATTAGAGCTACTAATTGCGTAAATATATTTATATCGTTAACAAATTAGTATTACTACTTAGACAAATTATTTATTAATATAGTTAAAAAGTATAGGATCTAAACAAGAACCTTGCGGCACTCCTGAGGTGGCAATGTAATAAGTAGATCTACAGCCACCGAACTAAACGAATTGTTTTCAAACGAAGATCTATGATTAGAAAGATTAAATGCGCCAATAACAGAATCTAAAACTAGAGTAGATTTATACGGTCGAATGACTTACGTATGTCAGTATAGACTAGTTTTATCTGACCTTAAACCTTAAATAATAATCAGATATGTAGTATGAGCCAAATTTGCCATTTTAATTTTTTGTGTCGACACAAAATTCAGTCTTTCCTAGAGGAAAGACCAATTTTGATACATCGTTACATTTTGCATTCTGATATTTTATGAATAAAGAGTTTCCAACAATTCTAACTCTATTTTGAAAGGAAATAAACTATTTAAACCAAATTAATCACAACAAAATTCTTTGTCTATGGAAATCGAATGTGTATTTACCTCTATAGCTAAGAAAATAGTTTTATTGGGATAAAAGATGCAACGAATGAATTTTTTTTACATTGTCTTTTGCGCAAAACGAAATATTTAAAAATGACGAAATAGACGATAAATTTTACAGGCAAATTTTCTGCAACAAATTATTTAAAGAAATGGAAAACGACTTCATAGTAAATGACAAACATTGTGAATTTTTTAAAAGAATAGTAGGAGATTAAAAGAAAAAAGGATTTTCATTCTCTTTTTATTTTCAAATGAACATTGAACAAGACTTTTTTACTGACTAAATTGAAGCCAAATACAATGAGTTGGAAGGACGTCAATATTGAAATCTATGGCTGTACAATAACTGTAAATAACCCATAATATGCCTTGTACATACTCCTTAAAGATAGACACTGTAGATGTGCCTTGAGGTGAAATTTTTTTTTAGAATTTAGCTATAGCATCTTTTCAGAAGTTTCGATACGAAGGAGGCCGAGCGACGCCAATCAGAATCTGCGAAGGCTGCGACGCAAAGCTGGAAAAATTTACGCGCCGTCATGGCTTACTACCATTCTCTGCGAAAAATCAAGAGGTTTTGAAAAATAACTTTTGTAATTCTATACCTAATTCTACAGTTTTTTGGTCCTTCTGTATATCTATGGTTGTTTTTGATGGCCTCAAACTTCACTAATTTGATAAAGTTTCTACGTAGATTTACTCACACTTTTGTTCTTTTCGATGTTGTCTTTCCACTACCCTAAACAACGATAAAAATAGCCGTTTTACCGACCATTCGGTTCATCCACTCACCGTTTTATTTTTATTATTTTGTTTAGGGTAGCCTTAGCGGTTGTATTTTGCATGGAAATCTGTAGTTAGCGAATAGTATAGTGACATTAGTTACGTTGCTTGTATGTCGGTATTTCTAACACAACTTTGTTTATTCGTATCAAAGTCGATTGTAAGTAAGCGTTCATATGTTCTTTTTGCAATCTAGTTGGCATAGATTCATTTCGCTGACTCAGCAGCTAAGGTTGTATTCATTTCGTATAGATATATCTATTTAAAAAAGTTGATGCTAGATTTGAAATTGCGAAGATTTCTTACCCAAATGCATTATTTAATCATATTTTAAAAATTGGGTAATTAGTACATATTTGGGATGAATTTTAGTTGCATGAAAACTAAAAAATAAAAACTTCCTGTTCTTAAAAACTAGTTTTTCTTCATAATTTTTTGTACGTATAGTTTATTATAAAAAAGTAGGTCAAGCTGTTAACCAGATTCTTTGAGCGAGAATAACAGGACATTTCAATGCGATTTTTTCATTCAGGTGCCTTTTTTCAAGATACTGGGTGCCAAAGCTAGAATTTACTTAAATATTTTGGTAAATAATAATTTTTTTACATTTTTAATTCGACATGTGCTCTTTAGTGATATGTAATCGAATACCTATACTGGAAAATGTATGATTTTAACCTCTGCTTTCTATTTTTACAATGTTCAAACTGAAAACACATACAAGATAATTACAAACTTGGAAAATTATTTTTTAAAAGTAATTAAGCGTAAAAAAAATAATTTTCACTTAACAATTGCGAACATAATGAAAACTATCTGCCGGCATCTAATACTCTATGATGCAGCTTCAATCCGTATTTTTCAATCCGTATTCTTCAACAGCCTTTACTTTTCTGGTTTACATCAAATTTTTGTACGAAAATAAAAGTCTAAAGGATTTAAGTCCGAAGAATGAGAAGACCCTGAAGTTAACATGCATACCGCATTCCCTGACGTATAGCGAAAGGTCTTCATGAACTGGTAAGTCGTTTTCTGGAAAGTTCAAGTAGTTAATCAGCTAGGCCGTTTGTCAACAGAAAATGTCATGGGAATGGAAATGGAACATGGGAATTTTTAATAGACAACTAGTGTGTACTATGGAACACTAACCACTAATATTTTATCCACACTAGACTAATACTGAGAAACTTTAGATGAGGGACCAGTGACAAATAAGAAACAACGAATCTTGATACGAACTGTATATGTTCTGTGGAAAGAAAAAACAACCAACATAATATTCGGATTTACTATTCACAGGCAAGAAAAGAAAAACACAGGCACACAAAATAAAAAAGTGAGCTTACTTGAAAACCACATTAGGGTATCTGCATAGATGCACACAATTCGAATCCGTTGTTATTTTTACTCCAGCATCCACAGGATTTGAGTAAATGAAAAATTGTGGAAGAGCCGACTAATGGGCATCAGCAATGTTTTGAGAAAAAATATTTGGATCAGATAAAGCCTTAATCTTATGAATTATATTGTGCTGAACACTAATTAGTCCTCCTGGCCCTATGTAATCGATTTATTTGAGAAAGTCGCTAGAAAAACACTTACCTATATCGAAATTTGTACTGAATGAAGACATTTATTGCTCCAAGCATTTCAAGTTTTATTACAACGTATTAGAACGCACTAAACACTACACTTTGACTTTTACTATTTTGAAGTCCAGAATTATTGAAGCCCCAGTTTGAACATTTAAAATTCTCTATTTCTGATCGAAAAATTGAAACCAAACTATTCCTTACGTTTGTCATGAATGACCTATGCAGCAGACTATTTTCGAAATACTGTCTTCTGTTTCTTTTTTCAGTAACCAACAGAAGTCTGTCATCACATCAACATCCTATCTGTCTTGGTATCTTACTTCAATTTCTTTCAGATCTTGATGAAAGCGTTCCTTCTTGCTCCTCGCTATAATTACCTTAGTTTTCAGGAAAGTAGTTCAGGTGGGAATCAAGAAATTCTTATTTCTTCTACAGCAGTATCGCAGTCCTGGCTTTTGCGATTCTCTATTCACTAAAATTTGGAAATTAACTAGTATTGAAAACAATTTCCGTTTTTATCTAGCCTTGAAAAATTGTTTCATTAGTCAAGTATTATATGAAGCGGAGGAAACAGTATCTTCGTAGGGTCGATCATAGTTGCTCTATAAAATTGAACTTCCTTGATTGAGCACTTCTCTTGTTGGTCATTGCTTCTTTTAGTAATTGCTTTGGTCTCAATTATCCCATAAACACAAGTTGCAGGGATACTTGGTAATTCCTGAGTGCTATCCTAAAACGCCAATTATGCTGCGCAATTTTTTCCGCAGAGATAATTTCATAACATTCCTTTAATGTAGTTGAACGTGCAATGGAAATACAGATGTGTTTTATTTCCATTGTGTAGTTGTACCGCCTTGAGCTCTCTTTCGAAGAGTCTATCTCCACTCCTCGAAATTGTAATCTTTAGGTTTCAATTAATTTATCAAACCATGAACATCTGTACAATACACCAAAGAGAATAGTTTTCTTTATTGAAGAATTTTCGAGACTCTCCTCTTTGATCTTTGCAAAAAGGTGATTTCGTTCTTGGTACTACCATTCTTCGCGTCTTTAGTTCCGCAGCCAAAAATTCAGCAGCATCTCTTAGCCCTATTTTTCTAATAAGATCATTCAACTCTTCCTTGTTAAATGGATCTGGACATTTTGTTTCACCTCCTGGTATGTATTCGTCCTCATTTCTTTCAATTCTTCGGCTGATGATATTCCTGTCAGAGTCGAGTCCAAAGAATAGGGAGTCGGAAGCAGAGAAAATGTTGAAATGGAAAAGGAAGAGAGTGAGACTGAAACAGAAGAAGGCGAGATAGAAAGAACTGATGACGAATACGTAGCGACAGGTGAAACACGTCCAGATCTATATAATCAGCAAGATTTATTTCCGGATTTATTTCAGAATACTTTTATAGGAAGAGCTAGAAAGCTTAACATGTGTCAGATTTGTGTTCGACGGCTTAAAATATATTGGAATAATTGGAACTGGTCCAAATAAATATCTTGATTCCCTGCAAATTTCGATGTAAACGGTTTGTTAGCGGTTTTTCTCAAATAAATCGATTACAGAGAGCGATAAACTTCATTAAGATTAAGGCTTTATTAGTATCTTAAATAGTAACAGTTGGCAAGCAACAAGCGATGTCAGTTAGCCTTTAAATAAGTTAGCTATACTCAAATAATGATCTAAGGAAAATATTTTAACAATAATCCCCTTTTGTCAAGACCTATCTCGCATTGGAATTACCAAGTTAATTTTACTGTTAGACGTTTTGCACTTATCCGAATCGTTACTATGCAATGGCATTTTTATAAAGTTTGGTTAATAAATCTAATAAATACCTAGTAAATCAGACCCTAAATCATAATTTTACAAGTTTGATAAAAGAAATATATGGTAGATCTAAAGAACAATGTACAATAATAAGCACACAAAAAATAGGAGACATGAGAGGTACTACAAATTTCTATTTCTTCATTTGTTGTCCATAGTTTTAATCAAAATTACAAAGAAAATGTATCGGTAGATAGAAAAGTTTAAGCAATTGAATCTTTTAAAAAACGAGTATTAATAAAATTCTTTTGTATTATTTGATACTCTGTATCTTGCGAAAGAACGCCTAAATGAAAAATGGCTTAAGGGAAGTCCTATAACTTTCGACTAAAGAATGTGTGGTTAACGATTACTTATTTTGAACTTTCAAATGATTTTGTTATTGAAGAAGCCTTAAAGCCAACTAAAAAGCAACGTTGTTTCGATTCCAGAGCAAAACGTGGTCGACCAAAACTTATACAATATACAAAGTTGTACTTGAGCACTACAGTGAAATTTAGAAATAGTTAATAGTGTTAAAACAGTGATAGAAATTGTTATGTTTTTAGTTTTTATGCAAAATACAACTTACCAAGCAGGCAACCGTGGGTATAAGTTAGTTGGACTAAGCCACGGTTGCAAAAGTAAAATGGTATTTCTAGTGGAACTCTGTTTAAGTCTGTCCTATTGTAATTGGTGTTTTTTATATTATTTTTTAAGTATCTAATGTGACATGGTTGTGAAAATTGACATAATGCATTTTGGTATGACCGGTTGCCACTTTTCTCGATGAACAGTTTCCTTTTTCTGTTTCCAGAACCAAGTCCAACCAGAGGTGGATGAAACTAAGGACGACTGTACAAATATCCTCTGCAATATCAGCCAAGGTAAGGCTAGTATTTCAACTTGACTGATTCGATATTCATAACCTTAGTAAATTTATGCACTTTTGTAACAGAAGTTTTAGAAATTGAAACACATGTTCCCATAGGAAACGCTATATCTATAGAAAACGATCTTAATGTATCTAGATGAATCTTTTGAGTACTTACTCGCAAAAACCAAAATTATATCTTTTTTAACCAAGCAAAGTTAAAATAAGGAAGATGAAACTCCAATTTGAAAATATATAGGATGTCCGGGAAAATGTGGGAAATCTCTCGGGTGCAGATAGAACATGAAAAAATAAGATGAAAAGTTCCCATAAAATTTTTCGTACAGGCCCTCTCTACGGATATATGTGTGCCTGAAGGATGCCGCTGGAAATCGGTTTTTCTTGAATAACTTTTAAAATACTTAATATAATTTAATAAAAATTGTATGTGATGGACATCAGTAAGGACCTCTTAAAATAGTGTCCTTGAAACATATTTAGCTTTTTTAGTTTACCAGGGGCGGGCTAAGCTTTACAACTTAATGCCTAAATTTTTAACACCCTGTATGCTAAAGACTAAAATAATAAATCTGGGTAGCTTTAACCTTACACTAAAAAGAGGTACTCTTGTTTATTGTCGATAAAATGAACCGTGTACAAGAAAAAGAATAATAAACGAATTAATGTTTTATTTTTAATAAAAAGGGCCATGATTTCTATTTTTTTCTCGACAACAAAGTGACATCGCTGACACATAGATCTTCGTTATTAATTTACCGATTTTTGGATTTCGTGGTGAATTTAATTTTGAATAAATTCGAAATATCGAATACAGATATGCATTTCATCCGTCTTGCAATGCTTTACAAGTCAGGAAAATTAATTAATTACAGGAAAATATTTTAATTGCTGTAGAAGACAGTCTATCAACGACCACTCGAAAATTATCAGCACAGGAAACTATTTTAATTGCTGTAGAAGACAGTCTATCAACGACCTCTCGAAAATTATCAGCACAGTTTAATACATCAAAAACAATAGTACATGAAGTTCTTCAAGAACAGCTGTTATATCCATACCATTTGCAAAAAATACATGAACTGATTCCTGAATATTTTCCTCGTAGAATGCAGTTTGCAAACTGACTATTGAACCAGCAACGAAATAATGTAAACCTCATTAGCACTATTATTTTCACGGATGAAGCAAGGTTTAGCAAAAATGGTATCACCAATTTACACAACACACATGTATGGGCTGATGAAATTGGACCATTCGTATTGCCGGAACCATTGGATGGACAACTTTATTTGGAGTTCCTTCAGAACGCTTTTCAAGATTTAATAGAACACGTATCAATTGAAACCCGCCGAAACATCTACTTCATGTACGATGGGGCACCACCTCATTTGTTACATTTCCTGCCATACTGTGATTCAGGTATTTAAGTTATTTTATTATTCACACATACAGTGTGTATCAGCCAAATGGTATATATTCAATAATAAATAAATGGGGGCGTGTTCGAAAAAACGCTCGGACACGTCGGTTGGTATTTTTAGTTGGGCATTTTTTTTTAACAAAAACTTTTTATACAGGGTGTGTCATGTAACAATGGTCAATACCAACTTTCTTATTTTAAATGGAACACCCTGTATAATATTCAATTTTTGGATTATTTAGAAAATTCAAGAATATTTCATGTACAATATCCTCTACCTATCTTCAACTGTTTCGGAAATATTAAGTGTTTTCAAATTTATTACAAAAATTAACATTAAAAAAGAAAATTATTTGATTACAGAAATTTGCTACAACACACTCAATACTTATTTCCCATTTAGCTCTTGATAATGAGAAAGTAAGCAAAAACCATTTCAGCGTTCGTTTTTACTGATATAAAATTAAAAAAAAACTATAAATAGTTTTGTTTACTTTTGTTTAAAACACCTGGCCTTAGCAACGTGTTGTCTGCTTGCATGACAGTAGTTGTCAGTGTTATAGTCGTTTGAATTTCGTTAGCTGCATATCAGAAAAATAACAATTCTACAGATGATTGATTACGGATATAACATACGGACACAAATGGAAGTTGTTCGCTTATTTCATGAAAAAATTCTAAATTTGCGGCCTATATCTGAAGGGACAATTAGTAAAATAGAAAAGCGAGTTTGGACATGTAAGGCAGATAAAAAAAGCAGCTGCCAATGCAATAAGTGATGATATCAAATTGGATATTATGCTTGAGTTTGAAGAAAACCCACATACTTCTAGTCGAGAAGCAGCCCTAATGTTTGACCATTCATCGATTATTCGAATATTAAAAGAAAATAAAATGCATCCCTGTAAAATGAAACCAACTCAGGAGCTTATGGAAGACGATTTTGATAGGGGAACGTATTTTTGTGAATAAATGATGGCAATGTTAGATAACAATGTGATCCAATTAGAACATGTTTTGTTTTCTGATGAGTGTACCTTTACACTTCACGATCATGCTAATCGTCAAAATTGCCGCTATTGGTCTAATGAAAATCCTCACTGGATTACAGAAGAACACATGCAATACCCTGCGAAGGTTAATGTTTGACCAGGAATTGTTGGAGATCATAATATCATAGGTCCCTTTTTCATTGATGGCAATTTGCATGGCGATAATTATTTAGCACTGCTCCAAAATAATGTCGTCCCAATTTTGACAAATTTATATCCCGATCCAGCAAACCCACATGTTCCAGCGAATATGATATGGTTTCAGCAAGATGGAGCACCGCCCCATTACGAAATCAATGTCCGGCAATACCTCAACCGAATATTTCCAAATCGGTGTATAGGGAGGCGAGGATCGATGGAATGGCTAGCACGATTCCCTGATCTGACACCATTAGACTTCTCCTTATGGGAATATGTCAAAAGTATTGTATACAAAACTAAACCCCTCGACTTCGCTGACTTAAGAAGACGAATAACGCTTGCGATTATATCGGTCACGCCTGAGATATTGAGTAACGTTAAAAGAAATTTCTATTTAAGGTTATGATGTTCTCAAAACGTTCGCGGCCAGCATTTTGAACATCTCCTACATTGACATCAATGTTTTTTTGCTTTTTTTACATTAGTAATAAATAAACAGTATTACTTATTAGTTTTTGAGTGTGTTGTAGCGAATTTCTGTAATTAAATAATTTTCTTTTTCTAATGTTAATTTTTGCAATAAATCTGAAAACACTTAATATTTCCGAAACAGTTGAAGATAGGTATAGGGCATTGTACATGAAATGTCTAGAATTTTCTGAAGAATCCAAAAAAATTAATAATATACAGGGTGTTGCATTTAAAATGAGAAAGTTGGTATTGACCACTATTACATGACACACCCTGTATCGATGTGTCCAATCGTTTTTCCGAACATATCCCCATTTATTTATTATTGAATTTATTCCATTTGGCTGATACACACTGTATATTTGTAAAATTAATCTTTAACAGTAGATCAGGGGGTGTTATTGGAACAGAAATGAAAAAAATTGATAATAATCTTTCCAGAAAATTCGTTGCCGGCTTAGAATTTCCGAATTGCACTCTTAAAATATATTTAAATGTTAAATACATAATTTAAAAAAAAATTAAACTTCATTTGTATCTTATTGTGATGCTGTTGGGACTATTTTTTAATTGAGTCGAGAGTAGTCTGCGGACTTGTAAAGTATAGAGATTGTATAACTTTTTATAAAAGATAATGGAATGTTAAACAGAAAAACGAGCATTTCCGACATAGATACAGTTTTATTTGAATTCAATAAAGGAGTGAAGGCATAGGATGCCACTAGAATCATTAGTTCCGATTACGGACAGAAAATTATTGGATACAGTATAATACGAAAATGGTTTCAAAGTAAGCTATTTTGCAATGAACGATTCTCCATACTCAAGAAGGCCATTGATTTTAATAAACATCATTTGAACGTTTTAATTCAAGATGAACCACGTCGATCAAATCGAGAATTGACCATAGTACCACATTTGCATTACATGGTCAAAGTTTAAAAATTTGTGCCATATTATTACTAGTGGCGAAAAATGATGCATTTAAGTCAACACCAAAAACAGAAAGGAATAATTTCTAGTAGAAAAACAACTCCCGGGTAAAATATGGTACCTATCCTCGTAAGCTGACATGTGCATTTGGTGCGAAAAAGGAGGCGTTGTCTACTGTATATTACTACCCAGGAACGTAAGCATCACTGCTAAGATTTATTGTCAATGATTCCATGGTGTTGGGGCCGTCAAGAAAAAGGTCAGGAAGTCATTGAGTGATTTTATAGCATGAAAGCGCCCGCTCTTCTCTGTTAACATCACAAAAGTGACTATTTAGAAATTCGTTTGGGAGGTTATTCCACATCCGCCATATTCTCCTTACCTTGCCCCATCAGATTTTTATCTGTTTCATTTTTTATAGAAAACCTTCAAGGAATCTCCTTTACTGACGACGTTGCGCTTCAAAATTAGCAAGGCGGATTATTCACTTCCTAAACATGGAATTCCTTCAGACATGGAACAGAAAAACTGCTATATCGTTCATCAGAATCAATTTTGAATTCAATAAAAGTGCTACAAGCTTTTGCGTCAAACCAATATTTAATCTATACATTTATATATACACCTCATTTGAAATGATACTTTAGATAGGTTCCATTTAGACAATAAGTTTCGATTGCCTGTTTCCTCGGCAAATACGAGAAATCCGAAATTGTCGAAAGTGACTAGACTAGAGATGCGTTGTATTAGTAATTTACGCACAATAGTAGAAAAAAAATGTATATTATCCACGTGTATGAAACATGTCGAAAAAATTAATTTAACCATTAGAAATCGTTTAGCATTTAGCCAGTATCTTGTCCGCTAAGCGCCTTTTCATGGATAATCTCTGGCCAATTTTTTACGACATGATTTACAACGTATTCCAGTGAAATGAATATTCAGAAGATATCTTGGGGTGATAGATTGAAACTACTTCATTCAGCGGGCTCCCATTCCCTCAGACTATGATTTATTTCGCATAAAATGTGGCATGGTACGTTCTAATGTTGCCAAGTAATACGATGCCTCATAAACCGGACAAGGCAAACTGCGATATTTCATCCTAACAATACTTTGTGTTTCAATTCAATGTAAACATATTCGTCAGTGGAAATTTACAAACGATCGATTGACGCTGCATGTTTTTCCGGCGCGCTTCGTTAATTTCAATTTATAAATGCATAAACGTCATACTGAATTTAATAGGGATAAAGAGGGTGTGGTAGAATATTCCCAGAGTTCTAGATATTTTAATTGAACTTGGAGGCCGATGAAATAAATTATATTTAAACAAAAATTTCTTAAGCGTACTTAACAACTTCCGATCTACTAAATTGTTCAAGGAATTGGCAAGGAATCGTTACAATAAACTGGTAAAATTTAAGGCTATTAACATTTAGAGCAAAAACAATCAGAATAACAGCAAAGTACAAACTTTAATAGGCTTGTAGTTTATCCCAGATTAACGCAACTTCAATAACAGACTGGATCTGTCTTAAAAGATGTAGGTCATAGACCCTAGGGATCTCTCCTTGTAGAGGCTTCAGCTATGGACTGGCGATGGTTACTGATAAGAGAAAAATACTTTTCCTCATTCCAAAGTACAGTGAAATCGTATTTTTCCCGCTCTTCTACAAATCGAGTTAGAATAGATCATCTATCAATTATTGTATTATTCGTTAATGTCCACGTTATCACTCGGATATATATCAAAACCTCAGGAGCAGCACAGTGGAGTGACCTTCACTCTTAAGATAGGTCGAGCATCTTACGGCCAGATGAAGGCTTCTAGACCAATATATCTGACGTCCTTTCTGCTGAAACTACAGGAAAGATACATTTAGAAGCTCATTAAAAAGGAAGCGCTTATGACACTGCCAATTTTCCAGTACCAATTACTGACCAATCAACTTGACGTCTGTGCCATGCAAGGTTATGGAGAGGATTATTTGTGAAGAACTGATCAAATTTTTACTTAACAATGATATCATCATCAACATGGATTTCTCCCTAGTTGTTCGGTTGTGTCGAATTTACTGCAAGCTATTAATTCCTGGACTGTATGTGCAGACAATGGACAACCCTTAGATTTTTCTCGAGACTTTGATAAAGTGCCGCACTCCCGTCTGTTGAATAAACTGAACCACTTGGGTGTCCGTGGCAATCTTTTAAACTGGATCAAGTATTTTCTAGAAGATCGCCAATTTACGGTTCGTGTTGCTGACAGTTTCTCCGAAAAACGGAAGGTATTAAGCGGTGTGCCGCAGGGTGCAGTCCTTGGGCCAATTTTATTTCTAATATACTCAGGTCAGACCTTACCAATAATTTGCATGCCTCAAGTGTTATCTTATGCAGATGACCTTAAGTTGTTTTCCTCACCTTCTTCGCTTCTACAAGAAGATCTTGATATGATTATGAATTGGTGTTCTGAATGGTTGTTGACTCTTAATCCCGAAAAATGCTGTTGGTTTTAAATACCTTTCATATGATATACTTTATGCGCCTCCGTCTTCAATCATTGGAAGTGCGACGTACTCGTGGTGACCTCATAACAACTTATAGAATACTTCATGGTGAATTATACCCAGAAAGGATGTTTCAAATAAACACTGATTCTCGTCTTAGAGGTAACTCCTTCAAATTTAAGAAAGAAAATTTTCACACCCGCAACAGACATCATTTTTTACCCAATAGAATTTTCAACCTGTTGAACTCCCTACCAGATTGTGGTTTCGGCACCATCTCTTAACTCCTTCAAGAACAGACTCGATCACCACCATAATCCACAAACTGGATAATATTTTTCTAGGATATCCATGCATATTTTATTTATTTTTACTGTTTGAATTCGTGTCATTAATTTTTGTTTCTTATTTTTCTCTTTGTATTTTTCTTATCAACCATATATAGGATAGGTGATTTTTTTGTATTAGAGCTTAACAAGCATTTGCTTCAGTTCTTAAAAGTTCTTAATAATAACAATAATAATAATAGTAATAATAATAATTTTACCTACCATCAGGTGAATTTACAGGATCGGCATTATATTAAGCAGTGTACAAAATCGAAAAAACTAGCAGTCAGAAAGGGTCCACTGTCAACGCCTTCTTGGACATTGCTGGAACATTTGATAACACTTTCTATGATTTCATTCAGTGGATGGTAGAAGCGGCCATGCTTTCTGGCTGTTAAGTTTACACAACCTTCAATAAGACTACGGTTAGGATGGTAGTAGGACAAGGATGTCCGCAGAACGGTGTTCTTTCTTCGCTGTTGTGGTACTTCGTGCTTGACGATGGCAGGGAATCTGGTTTCTAGAGGAAATCTTTACGCAAACCTACACTGAAAATTGTTATACTTATTTCAAGGTAATCACCAGTCGTCATTAGTAATCTCACTTAAAAACAATAGAAAATTGGTGTAAGGTCCAAGGATTCAATGTCGATATTGTCCTCTTCATCCGAAAACAAAACATAGTCAGCTGTAGGATGCCGATTATCTTCAACAAAACTATCCAGAATCTGGTACCCCACATTGACAGATGATTACGAAAAGCCACTTCGTTTTTTTTGGGCTTCCGGGAAAATGTGGGAGTTTAATCCTAAAGCTACTCTGTAGCTTTATACTGCTGTTATTAGTTCCTGCTTCACATACGCCCCTGTAGTATTTTGACGTGCTGTTCTGCGGGTAATTATTATTATTTGGCGTTTACATAAATTACAGTAAATCCCATGGTGTCAGCATGAGAGGAATGTTATGCACAGCCTTCAAAAGGCCTAGATGTTCTCCTAATACTTCAGAAATCTCGCGATTGAGAGGAAGTCAAACAGGGCATCATACCGGCTGAAATAGTGAGAAATGTAGTGACCATACGGTAGTTTTCAATCAACTAGTAAAAGGGGGATAAGAATATTGGGACTGTTAGACTGTTACATATATTTTCCAAAGGAATTTTAAAGGGAAATCAGTCTTAGTAGACTGATATTCAGATTGCAATAGAGTTCATCTGGTTTACTGATGGATCCAAGTCAGACGAAGGCTCAGGCTCAGGGTGACGATTATACCAATTGAAGGCGTCAAGTGAAGCTGATCTGGGGTTCTAGTCTCAGCAATGTAACAGGTAATAAAAAAGGACAATATTCCGGTCAGACAAAGCTCAGGCTTCCAATTTAAGGGATCAGAACCAGTTTTAGGGCTACAGCAATGTTCTCTAGATTCATTAATATCAAAGAGGGGTTAATGGAAGAATTGCCAATTGGGCGCAGAATTTCAAGAAGCATCACAACATAATTATTGGATGGAGCACCTATGCAAGGTGAGGTTATGCGGATACAAAGACGAGGATTCCATACATATCCTCTGTCGCGGCGGTTACACTGTTATCAACTTGTCAGACTTCTTTTAACCTCTTATTTACGACATGCACAATGAGTCACAATGCTGCAATGACTCTAAAATAACCAAGGGGTGCAGAAATTTATAGACTCAGACCTAAATGGAGTGCAAGCTATATATAAAAAAAAATATAAGTATAGCAGTCCTACAAGTTAGAGTTGATTTATCTTTTCCTGATATTTTTCAGGGAAAAAACTGGAACACCCTACATTAACAAGGGGAATAATTCCTTATCAAACATGGTTTCACTTGGACATGAATTTTTAATACTTGGAAATGTGCTGAAACCTTTTGCATGTAAATAAGCACAGTTCTTGTTTAATCAAAAGTACCCACCATATTGTAGTGGATGTAAGCATCATCTATTTTTAATTTAGAAAATAATTCTGCCTAGTTTGCTTATAAATTCAGAACAAGTTTACTTTTCCGGCCAGGGGATATTTATATAACAAAGTTACAGTTGTACAAAAGCAAAGAGTCCCCTGGAGTATTGCAAATAAAACTAATTTCCCGTGAATCCCCCTGAGTCGATGTTGGCGAAACTCATATTTATGTTTCCGTAGAAATCGAATATATATAGGAAGTATTTTTGTATCGCGGTATCCATAAGTAATTGAAAACGTTTCTCTTACACTTTAACAGAAATCTTTTTAAAATTTGTATTTACCTCAAATAAGTATTTGAAATCAGCCGTACTATGTAGGAAGTTCATATTTGTGTAAGGGATTCTTCTTCAATTACTTTTTAAAATTTGGTTAGTAACGCCATTTTACATCATTTAATTTTAAATCTAATGAAATCCTATTCCACTGTCCACTTTATTTTCAAGAAATACTAAATATCACATTAGGTACTTTTACTTTAATTATTAAAAATGTAAAGTTCATGCGTACGAGATGGTCAATCAAGTCAATATATAGGTTCTTGATTATAAATATAATCCTGCCTTAAATCTCTAAATTTAGAGGTTAATCGTCTCCATACCCATTTTAAATACGAAAATGACCGTTCCACATTTACCCGTCACAGGTGTATATCTAAAATAGTCGAAGTTTTCAGTAATGGTGGTGAAACATCAACTTCTTCACATTTTAATAATCTACCACTATCCGCGACATTGTACAATAACATGTACATGTCTGCCTCTGATCTGAAGCTTCGCATCGATCAATTTATTCGAAACGTATCTAGCGGCACCCTAATGCCTGTCCTGTCGGGCTGGCGTGTCGGCGTGTCGTTTGTACGTGTATGAGTAAGTTGAACGCTTTGCTTGGTCGTGTCTGTGGCACGAGTTATTTTGGCAATCAGTAGAATTGTGTATCGTGAGCATAGAGCTCACACAGATTGACCACAAAGTTAGTCTATTTCTGCTACCACAACGCGTATTGCCGCTTACTAGTATAATACAGGGTGGCCAAATAAAAACGAAACAAAGTCATTTTCAGGAACTGCGTCAAAGTCTGTTGTAAAGAGAATTGTAAGAGCTCTCAAAAGAAATATTACTCAACCCCTAATGCCATTTAAATATTTTGTGGTGATGCTTACCCTTGCTTGGGGGTGAAAGTGGCGGAGTCAAAAATACCAGCAAAGAATGTCCCCCTTTAATCTAAAATCGACGGGTCTGAGCGTTTTTCTACAATCTTGACACAGTTCCTGAAAATGGCTCTGTTTCGTTTTCATTTGGCCACCCTGTATAGATTACTACTCTTCATTAATTTGATTTTCGCTACAAAGTTTCTGATGTCTACTTTATATTATTGTCAAAAGTCAGTATTAATGAGATAGCTCCTTGAATTTACAGCGGCTAAACAATATTTTGAGGCCTGCACCTCAATAAGCCGTCAGAGGTAATTGATTTCAACCACAAAACAGTTTAATAATGGCAGAAATTTAGTAAACGAGTGAAGTTTAATTAGGTTAGAATGCACTCAAATACTTACCTCTCTATAACCGGTAACTGCAGTAGAAAATTAAAATAAATTTTTCTCAGAAGCGAAGCAACGAATTCTTTACAATAAATAATTTTGCATAAAACACCTAAGATTTTCCCCAAAATTATTATAATTAAAAATCAAAAGTCTCACATATTATAGGAAAGAACGTAAACATAATGTTGGTCCCCTGATTACGCAACTTTGCCCCCATTTAAGCTATTTCGTACCTCTTACCGTTCCCGAGATCTCTGTAGTGAGAAGTGAATTTGTAACAGCCTGTATAGAGAGATCACTGAGAGTCAGAATACCTTTGTAATTTTTTTTAATAATAATTCAATTTAAACAAATTTGCTGGCATCATCATGTCAAATGTTTTTTACCACTAATCACTAAGTTTTTAATGGTGCGAAGACGAATGCTCTTTTTGGTACATTTTTATTCATAAAATCTTCGTGAGTATCTTTATTGTGCTTTACATTTTCTTCGATTTAATAAAGCTATGTCGAACCTCTAATCCTTAATTTTTTACACATTTATTGGAAACATTACTTACATTCGACAATATTATATAAAATAGCCTCCCACGTTACAAGTTGTAATGGTTTACAAGACTACGGAATGTAGACAGTACATTTAGTATTCGTTGTTAAATAAGATATAAAGCGGCATTTAATAAATGCCACAGTACAAAGTGAGGATTGCGTGCTCCTTGTACCCGAAATATTTTATAATTTGGGTAGAGCTAAAACACTTGGCTCAACCATTTAACTATTTCTATGACTTCCAGTGACGATATTAGTAACAATAGAGCTGAATTATTGTCAATTATAACTTTGACGCAAAGACGTTTGTTCTGTGATAGAGAATTATATGTTCTTTTTCTTTATGTTACCACTCATTTGTTTCAAATAAAAAAAATGTATTTCACAAATAGGTCGTAGAATGTGGAAATTATAGTACCAGTAGGTTGTAAAGTGATTGATTTAGAATAATGTTACAAGATTCCAACTATTAAAATATAGGTAAATATGTTAGAACAGTGCTGCGCAAATATAGTATCTACCTGATTTATCTATACAGGGTGATATACAATTTATCCAAAAACTTATGGGGACTTATGAGCCTTAAATAGAATCGATATCACCAAAAAAATTATAACAATATATTTACAGATTTCGAGAAAAAATTGTTTGTTTTTAATTTTATATTTAAAATCACTAGGTAGCTTGATTTTAAAAAATGTCTTATTCAGAATTCTCAATGCCCACGAATCAGTTTCCATCAGATAGTTGTCAAATATCTGCTAGAAAATATTTGACTGTTAAAAAAGAAAATTTGAATTGAATTTGAATTTTTGAAATTGCAAAAATAAATACATATAACTTTAAACTTTAATAAAATTTTTAATACTCGAATAAAACTAGTTATTCTATAACGTAGATATACAGGTGGTAATTTTAACTGAGGGTTACTTTTAGGGGTAATAGTATGTTCCCTAAATACGAATCTGAAATTTTTATTTTTTAATCAAAGAAATAGTCGAATTTTAATTAGTTTTTTAAACTGCACTGTGGGTCAAACGGCATTTTTTTATGTCAAAATGAAATATCTCGAAGAAGAATTATTATTAACGAATCGTTTTACATGTTTTTTTTTTAATTAAAGCTTATTTGATACAGATTTAGGGAAAATTATTGCGAATGTCATCATCCCCTATTTTGGGGGTGGAAATGAAGGATGCATAGGTGAAAAAAGTTAAAATCGATTTTCTTCGTTCAGAAATCTTATATCTTCGAAACAGTGAATTCAAGACACTTTTTGGTGCAAGCAATGCTCAATTGAAAATATTTTCATCCCTATTTAAGGGATGGGTGTGGAAAATGAAAATTAAAGAAAATATGCATAAAAGGTTTTTGTTGTCGCTGAGCACGAAAAAAAGCATCACTAAAAAAATAAAACTCCTTTTCAGGAGCTGTTTTTATCATCCCCTAATTTAGGGGAAGAACTGAGGGGTGGGGGATTGAATAATAAAATTCATCTGAAATATTACCAGACTCTTTCAATTTGCTGAACTTAAATATACAAATATACAAATGATAAAAACAATACCTGTACAATATATTGTGTTCAGAGCTGTAATTTTATTGCCTTGTTATAAGAGAAACTGCGTTTTGACACAGAAATGAATGTTTGCTTACAGTAAGTATATGCATTTTCTTACACTAAGCTAATCAATTCATGTAAAAAATTTATTTAATTTTTTATTGTTATTCATTTCCACCCCCAAAATAGGGGATGATGACATTCGCAATAATTTTCTCTAAATCTGCATCAAATAAGCTTTAATTAAAAAAAAAATGTAAAACCATTTGTTAATTTTTCTTCGAGATATTTGATTTTGACATAAAAAAAATGCCGTTTGACCCATAGTGCGCCGCCACTGGGCGTAAACAGGAGTTCTCGGTATTAGAGCATTAATGCACCATCAGCGTTGCCAGTGTTTCTGAGCCAATTTGTATTGTGCGAAATTGCAATGAAAAGTAATTTAATAAAACATAGATTGCTTTTGTATAAACTTAGCGATGTGGTATTTTAAAGCCACCATTTTTTTTTGTTATCACTGTGATGGAAGCACCGATCATAAAAAAACATTCTATCGTTTCCAAAAATATAAAAATGTTTACGTCATTTATTATTTGTACATATTTTTTAATTAACTGTTAGACAGAGAAACTAATGAAAACTGATTGCTATAATACGACAACCACGGGTTATTTTAAAATCACCAAATTTTTTACAAAACTTAAAATTTTTTACAGATTTATTAAGTATTAACTAATAATATGTAGATATGTTACTAATTGGAAATTAAACTAATTTATGTTCTAAAATAATTATTTTCTCTATTTTAAAAGGCGAACATAATTAAAAAAAAAATAAATGAAAGTACTAATCTGATTGATATGAAATATTTTTTAAAAAATCGTTTAAAGTTGTTACAATTATGTTAATATTTTTTACTTACGGCGGCGGCGGGTGATGTGAAAAGTTGCTTTTTAATAACCTTTCATTTAAACTATGAGATTTGACAACAATGCATAGCCCAGTTCTCAACTGTGCATGCGCTGCGTCTAACGCCTGTCGTTGTTTGAAGTCACACTAGCTTGTCCAGCGGTGGGGTATGAAAATTACTCCAGCGGGGGGGTATGAACATTACTAAACAAAAGGGTAAAAAGAAAATTAAGTTTTCACGGAATTTGATAAATAAATATGTGTTTCTGAAAGTCAAAGATAGCCTCTGTGTAAATATGACCCCCACTCAATTATTACAACCTGGTATAACAAATTATGAAAATTTAATAATAAACTTTTGGTTTAATACAACCTTAATAATAAGTCTGCAAAAGTCAGATACACGATCTCTATTCTTTCTACGTTCCTTTAGTTTTAACTAAAGTAAGTTAATTTATTTTTTGGAAATTAATATATTTGACAAAATTGTGTTTGGAGAATAGGAGAAAACTTTAATTATTATCTTTTCGCAGCACCTGCTGAATTGTGTTTGTTTACTGTTTACGCTAAATTTCAATTTTTTATGAGTGTAACATATTTTTTCAGTTTACATATTCAATTCAAATATTTGGAACGAAACTTGTTTAGATTTCTGAATCACGAAAAAACACGGCACCGAATCAAATGAAGTCATTATCACAAAACATAAAATAGGATATTACAAGTGTTCTGTACTGATAGAATTATCCTTATTTTTCTTAAAAACAATTACAACCAGGGCTTGAGCAATAAATAGTCCGTTATATTCGCTAACCATCAAAGGAATTAGTTGAAATCATGAAATTTAATGGAAATTCTGCTGAGATGTCAACACTGCTCTTTTTACCTTGATTTATTGTTTACACATCAGTCTTGCTAGTGTTCAAAATAACCTATGAGTACTATCCAGAATTAATGGATATTGTTTTAATTTATGGTGGAACAAGGCAAAATGCTAATGCAACAAATGTAGACATGTACCAAATGTTGCTACTTCTGTCACTGTTGTTCAACGGGAGTACGAACGGGGAGTAATGTATCAGCCTAGGAACAAATTTTAAATATTGTGGAAGAAAATCCCCATAAATATGAGGCAAATGGTTCCGCAAGTGTCTGTAGTGTCCCAATTAATAGTGTAGCGCATATTATGCGTGGCTCAAATATATTCCTATCATATACAACGTGCCTAATGATTAGTACCAACGAGTATCTGTTGCGGATTAAATTTCGCTGAGTTATCATGAAATGAGACGACTAATGTTCGCGATACACATGTCTGGGAACTTGAAAATCTGCATGAGATTCAATGAGATCATTTCCAGCACCGACGATCGCTTAATTGTACAGTTGATATTGCAAAATCGAATGGATGGTTTTCAGTAACTCGAATTTCTTTGAAGTGACTTGGACTTCTTGAATATGCATCCTTAGCTGTTCAATAACGAGTGTAGTGCACGATAGTATGCCCTTTCACTTTTGACAAATTCTTGAAAATTCGTTTAATAAAGCTCAAGAAGTATGGTGGACTGGATGAGGAAAACTTCTTTATGGGGGCATTTAAAAAATGAAGTCTGTAATACTGAAAAGCCAACTATTGATGATTTACGTGAATGTGTTACAGCTGCTACCAATAATTTACGATCGCAAGATTAGCGAGGAGAGGTAACATTTATCTTGGATCGTCAACAACTGGATCAGACTTGTCCAAATGTATTTACGACTAGGTAACAGTTGTTCTAACATCATATAAATACTAATTTTTCTTGGTCAAAGTACTATTTATATAATGCTTAGTGAATATATTTACCAAGAGCAGGAATTAATAATAATGAAATCAATAATTGAAATCGCTAAAATAACTGTGATTCTGGGGCCACACTAATGTTAACGTTTAACGTCCATTATCGCGATAATTATTGTGTTAAAAATAATATATAAAATTACACGGTAAAGTGAATAGCTAGACTTGTGTTTGATGTCTACTCAACAAATAACGCATTGTTTGATAAAATAATTTCATCATGGAGATTGAGGCCGCTTTACAGTTGTATTATATGAGTGTCGATTATTAATATATGCTTTTCGTCTAGGATCCATTTGAAATACTTCTAGAAAGTCCACTTCATTTTTATGCAACTATGCTCGAAGCTTTAATGCGTTGCAATAGACAATGCGATAAATGAAGCGCAAATCGCTTTAATGTGTCAAAAAATACCGCCACTCGTGTTATAGCCTAACGTCTAACGCCATTGAATTGATAACAATTGACTGAATTTCAGTGGACGTTCAGGTCCATTCCCATAACATTCTGCCTCGTATTCGTACTCGTATTTAGGAAAAATGTGAAAGGTAACACAAATAATACGTCAGCACTTCCGATCATTAATAACATATAATCGTAATCTGTGTTTACATGTTGAAAGAACATCAATAATAATAAGAGTTTTGACTATATATTCTCTGTACAATACTTAATGAGAGGCTGGTGGCAACTGCCTTACTTCTGCGTTTTTCATACTGCTCGGGCTTTCGTAACCCAATACTATAAACTATTTTGTCTATCAATACATTCATACGACCGAATAGCTTTGATGACCTCATGCCAATTCCTTGGTCAGCAGAATCCCTTACAAATGGTAAAGACGAAAATTTCTAGAAATTTTTCTGCGATTTAAAAACAGTAGATTGTGTTGCATTTCGAAGAAATAAACCAAACTTCTGTGTTTTTAATGGAACCTCCAAATATTTGTAATTTTTTTGATTTTCCCTTTTTTCTGATTACAATGATACATATTTAAATTCTCTATTAAGAAGGAAATATATTATTACAAAAGATGTTTTATTTTTTTAATGGAACACCTTGCTTATTGCTACTTTCTAATGCACAATATTTTAGTTAATTTATTGACCCTCCACAATGCATTATCAAAATTGCCATGGAATCAGTGCATGTTTAAGCTTTTGGTGCTTTTTATTAAACTTATTGTGTTCTAGACGACGGACATTATTTTTTCTGATATCGTTCGGAAATGTTCTTCTTTCTTCTTTACACTCGTTTCTTCCACACCACCTATGAGGTAGAGTTCCTTACGTGTTTTAATTTCCTCTCGAAGCCTAACTCACTATCTTTACAAATAAGGACAACTTAAATCAAAATAATAATAAATGTACATTTACCAAAGGCCAGGGGTAGTGAATTTTCACAATCTGCATATTTGGTCACAAGAAAATCCTCATGACGGTCAAGATCTTTTCAACACGAATTTTATGTGAACGTGTGGCTTGGAATAATTTGCAATAAAGATTGTAGACCTTTCTTCTTGCCACCCCGTCTAAATTCCCAGTCATTTCTAAACATTCTAGAAAACCGTCTATTTGAATTATTAGAGGATGTTCCATTAAATATACGACAAAATAGCTGAATACAATGGATGGTGCTTCTGCGCATTCTGAGAGAATAATATAAGAATGGCTTAATGAAAATTATATGGGGCAATGGATAGGTAGAAGAACAAATGCCAATGTCATAATGGTGTACAGGGTCAAGTGTCTTGGCCAGCCAGACTGCCATATCTAAACCCCCTGGACTTCTATGTTTGGGACATTCTGTAAAGTAAAGTTTATTCTACACCAACAGATACAAGACTACAACTACTGCAACGAATAGAAGACGGGTGTAATGAATTAAAAGAAAACCACCAGATGACATTAGCTTCAATTAATTCCACTAACAGATGTCAGAAATGTATCGATATGGGTAGTTCGCATTTTGAAAAATTGTTGTAAATACGTAACGTTAATTTTGTTTCTTGTTTAGTTGCTGTTGCTTGGTAAATATATTATTATTTTGATTTAAATTGTTTTATGTGTAAAGAGTACTAAGCCTCCAGGGAAAACTAAAACACGTCAGGAACACTACCTCACAGGTGGTGTAGAAAGGAGTGTAAATAATTTTGTTGGTTACTTTTAAGCATAAACATAATAATTCTTGTAATATTATGGTTAGAAGTATCTGCCACAAGAGGATTGTATTGGTATGAATAACTTAGGAACGGCGAATATTAGGGAAAATTAAGGTTATCTTTTTTACGTATTTCGTGCATTAGAATATAAATCAGTTACAATGACTTGTAAACAATGCAGTGGTGTAGGTTTTTTTGTAAAAAAGGGGTGACCCCTGTCCAGTTGTACGCCACTGGTTGAACCTTTAAAGCTCATATTTTAGGGAATATAAGGAATATAATTCTATCATACATTATCTGTACCAAATTTTATTGAGATCGGTTAATAGATTCCGGAGATAAAAACAAAAAAATCAATTTTGTTTAACAGCTTCAACACCCTGTATCTCTAAAACGGGGCCGTTCCAGACCTATGTTTGTAAGGCAAACACATATTATTTTAAAGAGATCTATCTGCCTTCGATGTTTCCTGCATAAAATTCAGACCACCCTGTATACAGTAAATACTCATAAATACATGCAGGTCAGCCAGTTCACATCAAAAATGCATTATGTAGTAATTATAACATTTATTGAAGATATTCCACATATTAAACGTTTATTATAACTATTTGTTTATATTTATAGTTATGTTGCAGTTTCCATAACTATTAAACATTGACTGAATTTTACTCGAGAAGTCGGCGACATTATTGCTGTAAATTATTTCTTCTTCGACAATATTATTACTATAAGCAAATTTCTCTTTGTCCCTCTCTCCTCTAAATATTTTATCTGCTATGTCTAGTTTACTTGTAAAAGATTCCTCTATATATCCTTCGGCAACGTTTGAAGATTCTCATCCCCCATGTCTCTTTAATACAATTAAATCTGCCCCAACATGAACCAAAATGGTCGCAGAGGATCAATGGAAACAATGTCCTGTATATTTATCTGCATTTGGCAAATTTAAACATTTTGCGACAATTTGAGGTATTTTACCAAACTGTATGTATGTATTCCTACCATTTGCCTGCAACCTTTCGCATTTGAATATTTAAAGAAAAGGCGACAACTCTCAAAATTTTCTGGGCTTACCATTTAATTTTGTTTATCACAAATGACCTCGTTTTTTTTTCGCTTTATTATCCGGTATTTTAATCAAAAGCTCTGATTATAAATCATCTATATTATTCTATATCATGCAAATTTAATTGATCACGGCGACATGCACCGGCAACATCACATATTAAAGCAACCTAAAAAGGAAAAACTAATGTATATTTCAGAAATTTATTGATGGCAATATTTTTATGAAGAATCTTATATTGTAGAACTCAGAAGCATTTTGCAAATTTATATACTGGCTATTTCCTAAAAATGACACAGGCGGACAAGGATTTTTTTCTCATTTCCCTAGCTACTTTCCTACATTATTAATTGAAGTCTCTTGATGAAAATTTATATAGTTACTAACCAGACGCTTTCTTTGAAAATTCATATACTGGATGTTCTACATAAATTGACCCAGGTGAGAATTATCAGTCCAGAGGCTTCTGTATATTTCAGAAATTTATTGATGGCAATATGGATATGATGGCTTCTGTATATTTCAGAAATTTATTGATGGCAATATTTTTATGAAGAATCTTATATTGCAGAACTCAGAAGCATTTTGCAAATTTATATACTGACTGTTTCCTAAAAATAACACAGGCGGACAAGGATTTTTTTCTCATTTAACTACCTACTTTCCTACATTATTAATTGAAATCTCTTGATGAAAATTTATAGTTTTAGTTACTAACCAGACGCTTTCTTTGAAAATTCATATACTGGATGTTCTACATAAATTGACCCAGGTGAGAATTATCAGTCCAGAGGCTTCTGTATATTTCAGATATTTATTGATGGCAATATTTTTATGAAGAATCTTACATTGTAGAACTCAAAAGCATTTTGCAAATTTATATACTGACTGTTTCCTAAAAATGACACAGGCAGACAAGGATTTTTTTCACATTTCACTATCCACTTTCCTACATTATTTAATGAAATCTCTTGATGAATATTTATATAGTTACTAACCAGACGCTTTCATTGAAAATCCATATACTGGATGTTCTACATAAATTGACCCAGGTCAAAATTATCGGTCCAGAGGCTTCTGTATATTTCAGAAATTTGTCGATGGCAATATTTTTATGACAAATCATATCTTATTAATCAGATGTTTGGTACTGGATGTTTCATAAAGCTGACACAGGTGGACTAGGCTTTTCTATTCTTTTTACTTTTTTACTTTCTCTACTGAAATGGTTTGAAGAAAACTGACCATTCGCTTTTTGGAAAATCCATATACTGAATGTTCCACAAAAAATTAGCCAGGTCAGAATTGTCGGTCCAGAGGCTTCTGTATATTTCAGAAATTTATTGATCTAGATATTTTTAAATTTGCAGATCTAGTTTTCGAACATATACTACTGCAGGCAGCATGCCATTGCGAAAATTGTGGCTGAGTGTGCGAGAGAGACAGACAGTATCTCAGTACATACTGTCTCACTTTAGCACGCAAGTGATTGGTTGGAAATGAATGCTCACGCTCATTGGCTACCGCAGGGCTCCCGTCGTTGAAGCGAAGAATGAGATAGCATGTACTGAGATACTGTCTATCTCTCTCACGCACTCAGCCACACTTTTTTCAATGACCTCCAGTAAGTAGTATATGCTCGAAGCATCTAGTACTTGAGTGAGTAATAAACGTTCAAATAGTTTATTTAACAAAACTTTTGATTTCTTTGGTTTATAGTTTTCCTTGACGTTTCAGGAAAACACGTAATTTCAAATATTTTGATATATCAAAGTCTTCCTTTGTACCAAGTGTTGCTTCAACATGGAGTAATTTGACCATAACGTAGATGCTTTCAAGTTTGTAGATAAATCGGAAAAGTATGCAGTCATAATATTTTCGGATCGGAAGATCATATTTTCTTTTCAAGATAATAAGTCTTGAAATGTTTGTAAACGAATTCGTATTTTCCCCTAGATTTGTTTGGTAACAAATTTATGGTCACATTTTTTGCAGCTGTTACTAACTCTGGTGGTGTTCCGGAGACCGGAACAACATCACCACAGTGCATTTTAAATATTTTATCAAAATGTCAAAATTTATTCAAATCTCGTTTAAAAGTAACATAAAAATTAAACGAATAAACCAATTACTTACTAATAGACGATTTCCATGTGCTAATGAACATTATTCCAAATGACGGTCAGAAATCTGTCACCAAAAACTCCACATCACTGACACCCGTTGCTGGAACCGAGATCTTTGTACAACGTGAGGATTTGCATCACACTTATAGTGAATATTGGGAAAATTTAATCAGCGTCTCTAGTAAAACAACATTAATCCTACAAAACACCTTGCTTGTAAAATCCGGATCTTGTGTTATTTGATGACAAAACCACTGGCAAAATTCCACACGGGGCTGACAATCATTGTTATTTAATGCCTGATCCCTTTGTATATGATAGAGTGTAATAGTTGTTCCCGTAGTACAAGCCACATGGTACTGTTAGTTTTATACGCCCGCTAAGTAATATTGCAACACACAACGCACGTGCACAAGATGCGCAGGATCGCTTACATTTATGGTTAATCTCTTAATTAATTTTCTCGAAAACAAGCGTTTAGACCATCAGTCATACAAGTTGCTTATTTTCGTGCCCTTTATCACCCTTTTCAAGGAACGCAGTTCGGAAACACCCTGTATTAATTTCCGCTACACTAGTGTGATAATGTTAGTATTTATGCAGTGTAGAACTTGCCGGAATTTAATATTTGCAGACGGTAAGAGAAGAATGGTATATCTGGATTCTGTAACATATTTTTAAATGCTCGTAGCCACGCCACAAAAATTATCATTTATATAAATTCCTCATTTAGGGAGGTCATATAATAATTATATTTTACCTAAGAGATTCGTCTGGGTAAAAAAATTCATCACAAAATTGAAATTTAAAACCCTGAAATAAAATTCTAAATCTAGAGTTGAAAATGTTAAATACCTAAATATACTTACATTCTATAAATAAGCATTCTAAACGGAAAGGAGCTAAAATAAAGTAAACTCTTCATTTTAGAAGTTGCCACGAGATTTAGAGAATCCTCCCACTGTTAAAAAGCCACCCATTTAACAAATACACTATTACGTTGAATAAGAGGGTGTAGTATAGGCGCGTGGTACATGGGGGCGGCATTATCAGCTTCGCCTCCGCTCTCAATTTTCGTTATTTGACTTGTAAAGGGTCGAACGGAAAAACTTTTCAGTGACGTTTATCTCCTACTTCGGGCTGGGACCTGGCTTATTCCTAACAATAGAAATCATCGTAAAAACAAACGGTTATTACTCTTATTAAAACTAGAACTCAAGCGATGATGTTCTCGCCACTTTTGACCTAATATTTCTTTTTATATATTATGTAATACAGTGTAACAGATCAATAATACAGAATAATTTATATAGCTGGTTTACTTTCTAAAGTATTTTTACTACCAACTAGCGCGAGTAAAACACCAGCCCAATAGATTTCTTAATAATAACTGTGGGACTGATAACAATACACAAGAAAGATCTTACCCCAAAATTAATGCAAATTATTAAGGATTTAAATGTTACAATTGGTTTTAAAAATCCACTTAAATGTAATAGTCTTTTCTGTAAGACAAAGGAACCTTACTATAAACTTGAAAAATCTATTGTTTATAAAACTGAAGGTATCAATTACAAACAGACTTACATTAGACAAACTGGTCACGTGTAGTGACTGACAGGTAATGTCGTGGCAACATTTTTATGAAATAATACGAAATGTCAAACAATAAAAATGTTGTCATGGCATAACCTGTCACTGTCACGATCTACCATATAAAATTGTCCATGACCTATATATATGCATTTTGGACCGTATCAATGTCCGATATGTCAAAATATATTACAATTAAATCTGTAAATCTTTACGTAATTTAAAAAAAATACAGAAATGCCTGAAAGAGGTCTAACAATTAGGTACAAGGTATCTTATTTTCTACATAAAAATCCTTCTTTTGAGATGGACCCAACACAAAAATATACAGGGTATTCCATTTAAATTAACAAAGTTATATAAATTAAATATCCGCGGCCATTTAGTTTGGACTTCATTTGATTTTCTACTGTTATTTTTGAAAAATTTATAAAAGATCGTATGTTTGTATTTCATATTTTTTTATAACTCTAAAAACAAAAAAGTTAATGGGGAGGGGGGAGTGGATTACCCTGTACTTAAAAAAAAAACTTGATGTGCACTTTCAGAACATACATTAAGAACAGGTCATAAAATGAATTTTGTCGATGTCACAGTTTTGGAAACTGACAATGAGACTAATTATAAAACGCACATTTTTCTTAAAATGGTTCGTATTAATAATTTTTCTAATGTTTTGAATAAAAAATCTGATATTAATAAACTTTAACAACATTTATAATTTTTTATTACAATTTGTTAAGCATAGAAATTTGCCTAACTTCTTTTTTCAAATTTGGTGTGATTTACCGCCTCCGTTTTCAATTGGTATTGCAGTTGTTGATGCTGTTAATGTAATGTTAATATTGATAAGTTCTTCTGTGAAGTTGTTCTTCAACCTCATTTGTTTCATGTTTTCATTTGAATGTTCGTATAAAAACTCATTCATACAAAGAAATATTAATCCTGTTTTTGATAGTATAATTTTTTAAAAATAATTGGTTCACAGTAAGTGACATTATTTCAATGTTGTATTGACTGAATTTTTTTTTACGTTATTGTAATGGTATTTTTATTGTTAATTGAACTGACAAAATTTTAAGTAATGGTCTTTTATCCTTCTTTTTCACGTTTTTTTAATACAGTCTCATGTTTTACAAGTACATATACAGGATGTCCCATAAGCACATGATCAAAATGGTACTGCGACATTCTTTGGCTCAAAAGAAGACGATTTGATCTAACTTCCATTAAGAAAAAATGCCTGCAAAGTTCTTGCAAGAAATATGTTTTTTGTAATATCTGGAGAATGTTACGATGGATTTTAATGTAGTAGTGAGTACTGATAATGTATGTCTAAAATCGAAAACATTTTTTTACGTAAAAACTATGAATGCTACAAGATTTTACCAAGAGCACGAAAATCTCGAAAAAGGACTGATGCATCAATACAAATAAAATGAATTGATTCCAGCTACCAAATAAAAACTTCTGGTAATTCTTGTACCACGACACTCAAGAATTTACCATTAGTCCAAGGCGGATGGACGCGGTTGCTTCATCAAAACATGAGTCTTACTTAGGAACAAGTCCACAGCAAGTTTCATTGAAATCCATCGTAACATTCACCAGATATTACAAAAACATTTTTTTTTTCAAGAACTTTGACAGTCAATAGCAGAGGAGCCATACATTTTTTCTTAATGGAAGTTAGGACAAATCGTCTTCTTTTGAGCCAAAGAATGTCGCAGTACCTTATTGTTCATGTGCTTATGGGACACCCTGTATATGTATAAGTTTGTATAACAAACATTCTAGCATACAGGATATTTCCTAAGTACGGTCTGTAACTTCAGGACACAATTTCTTATGATATTTAAAGAAAAAATGTTCCTATAAGCATGTGGTCGGAAACGCTTAGATTCCGACATACAGGGTGTTGAAAATTTTAAAAAATATATTAATATTTGAAAAATTTGGAACAGTCAATATTAGGTTCTTAAAATTTGGCAGTATTGTACGTTGGTAAAGAACTGCATTTTTATTATAAAGTCAATTTTTATCTTCCGCCAGACATTTTCGTCGTAAAATGGATTTTTTTAAATTTTTATTATTTTCGGACTCACCTCACATTTTACAACAAAAAAGGCGCCTTGAATTTTTTGCCTAATACTAAGCTATTCTTAGAAGAAAAAAACAAGTTATTTATTGAATTCAGCGGCAACAAAAATAAGAGATAAAATGGTATACCTTTTCTTGTTGTCTTAGTTACTTCTTTAGTACCTACCGAGATTGTCGGCATTTTGCTAGTTATAAGTTGTCAATCCAAACTGTGGATTAGATAATAAAATTCGAAAATGAATAACTTTACTAACGCTGAAATGGCCCAGATGCATTTCACCTACGTCTTAGCAAATGGGAATGCGGAAGAAGAACGGTGAATTTGTCAGGAACGTTATCCTAACAGAGTAACGTCATGTTCTAAAACATTTAGAAAGCTACATCTCAGATTGGGTGAAACTGGTAGTTTTATGTGCAGTACGGAAGTTCCAGGTAGACCTTCAACAGTACAGTTAGAAGAAGCTATACTTCGAGAGATAGAAGATCCTTCGAACAATACCAGGAAGATAGCATTGCAGCTTCATGTAAGTCCAAAGACTGTTTGGAAAGTTTTGAAAGTTTGTCAGCTATTTCCATACCACATACAATGGGTACAAGCTCTGCTGCCCCGTGATTTTCAGTCAAGGCTAGATTTCAGTAGGTGGTTACTCCATACAGTGGCACATAATAACAATTTTTTGACGAATATTTTATTTACTTATAAGGCAACTCCTTCGCTAGAAGCAATTATTAATTTTCATAAAAACGAAAATCGCATGCAATAAGAGATGGTGGTTTTCAGTAATCATTTTCACTGAATGTATGGTGACTCGTATAGGCAGTTTTTAGCCGAAGAACTAAACGTTTTATTATAAGATGTACCTCTACACGTAAGAGCTTTCTGATTTATGCAGAACGGTGCCTCAGCTCATTTCAGCCGAGTTGCTCGTTGGTATGGTACCTCTACAACACCTTTCCTAATCGCTGGATTGGACGCGCAGGGTATAGGGTCACCTCAAGCCTCTTGTGTACCTATAAGACACCTGTACTAGATGAAAATTGAATAATTCAAAATTGTGATGTCATAAAATTTTCAACGAATTTTTGAACAAGTGAAACAATCAATGATGAAACGATTGAAATCGTGCGATTTATCAGAAGGCCGCCATTTTCAACATGTGCTTTGATTTTGAGTCGAAACTGATTATTTCTATGATTGCTGTAGTTGACGGCCATTTTCTAAGTATCAGTTAGTATCAGGGAAATAATTCTAGACAACTTTTTTGTTGCAAAAAGGTTAGGCGAGTCTGAAAATAATAAAAATTTTTAAATCCATTGACGCATTGACTTTATACTAAAAATGCAACTCCTTACCATAACTGCCAAATTTTAAGAACCTAACATTGACTGTTCCAAATTTATTTCAAATATTAATTATATTTTTTAAAATTTTCAACACCCTGTATCTCGGAATCTAAGCGTTTCCGACCGCACATGTTTATAGGAACTTATAAATAAAATAAGAAATAGCATCCTGAAGTTACCGACCGTACTTAGGAAACACCCTATATAAATTGTTTGTTTTAAGAAAAGAAGTAAACCATTTCCGAAAACACAGTGGGTTTAAATTTTAATTAAAAACGTATTATATGTTATATTTTTTATTTATTTTATTTTGTTTTTTATCTCTTATAAATACTTTTTAAATTTATTAGTATACTCGTATACATTTGCAATGTGCAGTTTTACGTGTATTTTCTTAGTAGTATTTACAAAACATGTTTTTCTTTCACAGAAACCGCCTCTGAAACGAGAAGACTCTTTTTTACAACGTTTTTCCACTCGACAGATACCTGAAACTCAAGAAACTGTCGAGGACACTGGTAGTGAAGGAGGTAAAACTAGAATTTATAGCATCAGGTTTTGTTTTTTTCATGATTTGAATTCAAATGTAGAAAATTTGTAATCACTGTCTCTTTAATTTCTTAAAATAACTTCTTATCCATTACATGAATAAGTTTTTTGTCAATCAGAATAATTAATTAGTAAAATTAATACCTGGGTTTAATGTTTTTCAGGTGATAATCAATCGGCCCCAAGGAGAAGACGAAGACAGCGAAAACAACCGAAAACTGTGGTTAATCCTGACTCAAACTTTTATTTTTATTGGCTCCTAGTTCTAACTATTTGCATTTTATACAACCTTTGGACATTGATTGTCCGACAAAGCTTTCCTGAACTTCAGGTAGATATTCTCAGTTTCTCTTAATTTTTATGGGTTATACCACAATTGCTTTTTTCATTACCCATAATTTTTAGGAAATGGTGACTAGTTTTTGGCTAACCTGTGATTCTCTGAGTGATTTGGTGTTTCTGATGGATTTGGCCGTCCAACTTCGGACTGGCTATTTGGAGCAGGGTCTGATGGTGTACGACTCTAAAAAACTGGCCTGTCACTACTTACGTTCCCGTGCCTTTTTGCTGGATTTGGCGGCGTTGTGCCCACTCGATCTGTTGCAGTTTAGATTCGGATGGCACCCCTTGCTCAGGTGTCCGAGATTTTTAAAGGTTGGTGAAACTTTGTTCCATTGACGGTAATCTCCGTATGACAAGCACCTACTAGATCTATTGCTATTGTTAATAGCTTTCCTGCAGCTAATTTTCTTTCGTGTCTATAGGTATATCGTGCTGTTAACTATTACTATATGGTAGAATCCAGAACTGTATGGCCGAATTTATGGAGGGTGATAAACTTAATTCACATTCTTTTGATATTGGCTCACTGGTTTGGATGTTTTTATTTTTTATTATCCGAAGCCGAAGGGTTCCAGGTAAGAATGCGATGTAATTTATTATAAATATTTCGTTTCTTATAATTTATTTGATATGATAATATAAAATTATATTTCAGGGCGATTGGGTCTATCCTTACCGCCCAGGAGACTATGCAACTCTAACCAGGAAATATTTAGGATCTCTCTACTGGTCCACGCTCACTTTGACCACTATTGGTGACTTGCCGACACCAGAAACGAATGCAGAGTAAGTGTGTCTTTTATTTCGTTACAATGTATACATATACACAGCGATATTAACTGATAATATTTATTTACAACTGTGCTTTAAGTAAATTTGTACGCAAGTGTCTAATAGTCACCGCCCATTTCGCCCTTCCACAAATAAGATCCACTTCTTATTTGTGGAAGGGCGAAATGGGCGGTGACTATTAGACGCCTTCATTATAGCCATCTTTCTCTATCGCACGGATTTCTATGACTTGCTTTATCGCTCTCACGTAACGACCGATGAACCATGGGGACTTTCCGACCCTGTATTACCTACAGCGTGCGGTAATAGGTAATTACGACACGCTGTTAGTAATGAAAAATACTCTTAGTAATGTAAAAAGTGAATAAAATAATACAAAAAAAGGAAATTAACTTTTTTATTGGATAAAATGAGCGAAAATAAATACTCTTACGACATATCAATATCTATATGTACACATCTGTTTTAATAAAATTGTTAGTAATATTTTCATAATTATAAGGCAAAAATTAGAGATCGTCAAGTATGTTGCTACCGTTGATTTGACAATTTTCTTTGCTATTCCGATCTTGTTTTTTTCCGAATCAGCAACATATCATCCTTCTGCTATTGGTGTAGGAAATAAAGCACTAAAAACTGCCTTACCTCCGAAATCTGTGCAGTAAGATGGATGCAGTTTTTGCATTTGATTCGTTAGAGCGTCTAGAAAGTTTGTGACCCTATTTGATCAATGAGAAATGAAAATTGCATCGGTGCATAGGAAAAATGCATTTTTAAAATTGCATCTCGAAGAGTTAAAATATGAAAAATTTATAACTTGGAAAATATTGACGGAAATGAGTTCAATTTTGCTACTCGGGGGTTTTTGAGGTCGCTGAACACGAATATCATGACGGTAACAGTCTCCGAGGTACCTAGTGCCTAGGGTGGCCGGTTTCCACGTCGTCTCCTGGAGTTTTGTGGAAATTCGTTATAAACTTATGTGGGTACACATGTTTGCAAGTGACCCATTCTTAAGCATTACGTCAAGAGCGTCGCCGGACGCACCAACGTTCCAGGAAGGGTCTACGGCGGGCTGGCGCCGGCCGGCCACCAGGTACGTACTGATATATCTACGACCGACTCCACACACGGGGACTCTCCAGCAAACAGTCGTCCCGTCAACACGTCTTTTTCTATACAACTTAGTTTTCAATAAAATACTTTATTATTACCGTTGAGAGAGCGTTTTATTCTTGCTGTACAGCGAAAGCAATCCTCACTTAGCCGAAACTCATTACCTCGGGGTTTTTGGGGTCTCTCAACACGAATATCACAACGGTAATGGTCTCCGAGGTACCGATGTGATCTTCATAAGCTTTTTCGAATGTCTAAATAAATAACCCGAAACATTTTTTTTATACTAATGTGTACTCTTACATATACTAGTATATGCCGATACGCTCCAAGTTATAGCGCACACGTGAAATAAGAAAAATTAAAATTGTAAAGATATCTAAGTATAATATTTTTTGAAGACATATATTTTTTATAATGAATAAATGAATTTTTATAATAAAAAATAATTAAGAATAAAATAGTTGTCACAAAAACCAGCCATCTTGGGTTAGGTACCTCGAGAACCGTTACCGTCGTGATATTCGTGTTGAGCAACCTCAAAAACACCGAGGTAACGAGTTTCGGCTAAGTTTATAACGAATTTCCGCAAAACTCTAGGAGACGACGTGGAAACCGGCCGCCCTGGGCACTAGATACCTCGGAGACCGTTGCCGTCATAATATTCGTGTTCAGCGACCCCAAAAACCCCCGAGTAGCAAAATTGAACTCATTTCCGTCAATATTCTCCAAGTTACAATTTTTCATTTTTTAACTCTTCGAGATGCAATTTTAAAAATGCATTTTTTCTATGCACGGGTGCAATTTTCATTTCTCATTGATCACATAGGGTCACAAACTTTCTGGACGCTCTAACGAATCGAATGCAAAAAACCGCATCACAATCCATCTTACTGCACAGATTTAGGAGGTTCACTGTTTCATTTCCTCGACTATATAGCGGATGAGTTCCATCCACTGTAGCGTTTCAATGTCATGAAATCTCCTCCGGCGTCTGCCAATAACGCTTAGGACGTCCGTCTAAAACAGTGTTCTGTATAGGTTTTAGAACATGGTCATTTTAGGTAGGAAGCTATCGATGGAGTTAATTTCAACAACTTGAGTGGTATACTTTCCTTTGTTACAGAATAAACACAGTCGATTGTGTTACGTACAGAGGCGTCAAACATATTTGATGCAATATTCATTTTCCTGAACATAAATTACAAATTTTCCACCTAAAAGTGTTTTTGAATCGGGAATGTTAATATTATTCTGTTGCTCGATGTCATTTAACATTATTTTGGTCAACTCTTCTCGACGACAGGTTCCAGCTAATCTTATGGCCAAGGCGACTTGAAACAATAAAAAATCGTTTGAAATTTTTTGCACCACAATATTCCCTGAACCTGTTCTATTATTTTTCATACCTTGTTCTAAACTTTTCTGGTAGTAAATATTCTATTGCTTCTTTCACTGTTTTTGATATCTCCCATTGAGAACCACTCGAACTCATTTTTTTTTTTTTCAAAATGAATTTCAAGACACAGTAATAGATATACGAGTAAACAACATGGCGACAACCATGGCGTATTATTATGTCACCGTAGCTACGAAAAAATATAACAGTCCAATTAGAACGTAAAAAAAATATTAGTAGACATTTTATTGTACTTTATGGCGGTAAAGGGAATGTAGAATGATAATATTAGAAAACTAACTCGACAGAAGTGTCACTAAGTTGGCAAATTGCAAATAATTGGCAAAATTACCTGTTTTTTTCACTTGTTTTACTGCCTATGGAAATCTAGACAACCTATCGGAAAATTAGTTAATTTATGTTGTAGGCAATTAAATTACCTACAATTTAAGATATGTACCAAAAGCCACATTTCACCAATGTGTTAACGTTGAACGCGGAAATATCAATTTTCGAAAACTGCACAAATTTATGGAAAAGACGGTCAATCCAATGACCAACATATGTGCCAAAGGCTGATTCGATTGACCTGAATTTGTTGCTCCAAGTATTTGTTAATTAATTTCGTTCGTTGTTTTGCAACTAATTGTTTAATTACTAAACGTTAATTTTAGAAATTAATATCGTAGATATAGGTTCTATCTAATTGATCCAAAGAAATGTATCGAAAAATAAAAATTTAAAAAAGTTGCTCTTTACAACTAACAAAGTAGGATGTGCAAAACAGCGTTATAAATAAATTGTCCCAGGGTCAGGCAAAATCTGCTCGGGAATTCGCTCTCTTTCCATTAAATAGAGCTTATTTTTATGGTAACTAAAAAGCTATCTTGGGAACCAAGGGGCGTACGTGATTTCTGTTTGTTTTAAATTACCGTAAAAATAAGCTCTATTTAATACAAAAAGAGCAAATTCCTTAGAAGTTTTTGCCTGACCCTGGAACAATTTGGTTATAATGCTGTTTTGCACGTCCTACTTTGTTAATTGTAAAGCGCAAATTAATTTCAACTTTTTGAAATTTTTCTTTCTCGATACGTTTCTTTGGATAAATTAGAACCTAATGTACGATATTAACTTCTAAAATTAACGTTTAGTAATTAAACAATTAAGCAAGAAAAACCGAAATTAATAAACAATTTCCCGGAGCAACTATTTCACAGTACATCGAATCGGCCTTTGGTACAGGTATTGGTCATTAGATTGAGCGTCTTTTCCATAAATTTCATCAACATCCATCGTTTTTTGTAATAATACTGCGCAATTTTCAAAAATTGATTTTTCCGTGTTCAATCTTGATTTTACAGTTAATAAATTGAATATGACTTTAGGCTCCTTAAATTGTAGGCAACAACATAAAATAACTAATTTTCTGATAGGTCGTCTAGATTTTCATGGGCAGTAAAAAAAGTGAAAAAACACAAGTTTGTCACTTATTTGTTTTCAGTGGTTTATGATCTAATTCGACTGAACTATAAAAATAGGACAAGATAGAATTATTTTATTATTTTATTATTTTTATTATTGTATTTAATAATTGAGGGGTCCAAAGCAAAAACGAGGTATATTCATTTTAAATAATTACAGGAAGACAAAAAAATGTTTTAAAAATTAGTTGGTCTTTAAAAGTTACTTTTCTGTGTACATCTCATTTAAACATTCAATAGTAAAGATGCCCCCACATGATTTTTTTTTCAAAATATCCTCAGACAAGGATATAAAAAAATGGAGAAACCTGCTTCTTGCACAGTATTTGCATATCTTTCTGAATAAAATTTGTGTTGAGTGGTGTAAGCTCTATTTTTGGTTGAAACAAAATGTTACATAGTAATAAAATAATAAACTTACATACTAATTTTCTATATGATATCTAGACTACAAGCCCATCGGAAATTTTCAAGGGGTCATTTGACCCAGCCATTTCTAAAGTATATAGGTTAAACAAAAAAAATTAACCTCGACTTAATGCCGTACAAAAATAGCAATACCGGAAGCCAGGAAAATTTTTGATTTTCAGAAAATTTTGACCCGGGTTTTGGTGATTTATTACAGTACGGCATTTATTCTGCAAGTTTCGGATCGATACATAGATAAATTTTTAAGCGACGCCGTACGTACTTGCTGATACAGGGTGCAACCCTCTATCTGTAAGTATCGTATGGGGGGGTGATTTGAACCAACATCAAACTCACTAATTTATATTCTATTTTATNTGAGTGGATAAAATTTTGAACAATTGCTGTTGCAGCATCGGGTATGTCAAATGATTTTATTATTTAAAAACACAAATTAATTTTATTAATAATTAATAAAGGCAAAAACATTTGAATTTGCCGATATAAAATAGGTGCGATAAAATTCTATTTACATATTTCTTTCCTTGCGAAAGTTTTTGTCCGTTTTTATCACGCCGCCATACCGGTCGCATTGTGCGAGGTCAGGTTTTACAGTGGACCAGTTTCCAGTGCCGTGCAGACATGTATTTTTAAATCATTTTCGAACTGCCCCTTTTTGATTTTTTCTTTACAAAATTGTATTTGTAAGGGTCCCCTGTACATCCAGAATTTTTTTTTTTTGAATAAGTTCTGAATCACCCTGTATAGTAATAAAGTAATAAACTTACATAAACTAATTTTCTATAGGCTATAGGATTCATATTTTGAAAGCGAAGTTTCGGTAGCCGAAATTTGAGGAGCAATATGATTTCTTTTTATTTCATAACATTATTTATTAGCTAGAGGTACATAGTTGTTTGCTGGGGAAATGACGTGCTCAAGTTTATTTGGTTTTAATAAACGTTTTCTTGAATACAAAACTTCATCGTTTTATGGGAGAAATGCTTATTTTTTTCGAGTTCAAACTTCTTAATCATAGGAAATAGGAAAACAGGATTTTTTTAAAATCAGATATAAAAATCCTATACTTAGATATTGTAAATTTGATTTTATTTCTATCCATAGGTTTCTTAAATTGATTAGCAACACTCATCAGAAATGTTTATAACATAATACAACCCACAACACCTGAACAAGTAGAGTACAAGAATTCGGTATCTCCCGGAGATGTCTAGTTCTTGCGAGGGAATTTGAAACATGTACAGTGTGTTTCACTTAAAGTCGGGACACCTCCGTATTTAGGATGCCGTTGGCCGATTTCCAAAATTATTTTTTTATGTGGCAGTACTTAAAAAGGCCTATTTTTTGATATTATATGTTTTGACATGTGATCTTTTCTACGGCCTATTATCATAAAGAAAAGACCCTCAAAAATGAAAAAACATATTAGGCATTTTTTAAGAAAGAAATGGATAGTATTTTCGATTTTATCACACTTCAAAACCCTAAATACAAATTTTCATTATTTTAGCTTTTACAGGGTGTTCACAAAATAGGTGCAGTTTCATTGATTTCACTCATACAGGGTGCTCACAAAAGGATAGCCAAATTATATATTTTTTTATTATACCAGAAATGAGTTTCACAACGAAATAATATTTCAATGTATTACTGTTTTCTACCATTAGTCCACCATGTACTCTTCAATTCGTCTCCTCTTATTTTTAATAACTCTCCTCAACTGATGTGGTAGTATTTGTCGACATGCTTGTCTAATTATGTGATCGCATAATCGGGCCCTCCTTTTTTGCAGAGATTTTTATGAATTTTTTGAGACAATGAGACAGACCTTCCATCTTCAATTATATGGAGCACCTATTCATATGCGGTAATAGTACGTCATTGGTTGAATGAGTATTTCCAGAGAAAGTGGATAGGTCGCAAAAGTCCGTTAGCTGAGTGGCCGTCAAAAGCTTCAGACTTGACGCCCCTTGATTTCCTTTTATGGGGAATTGTGAAAAAGATGATGTATAAAACAAGGCCCCAAAACAGAAAAGATTTATGTAATATGTAATAGCATGTCGACATATAACACCACATCAGCTTAGGAGAGTTATTGGAAATAAGATGAGACGAATTGAACAGTGCATACCAAATGTGAACTAATAGAAATCAGTAATATTTAAATATTATTTCGTTGTGAAACTCATTTCTGGTATAATAAAATATATACAGGGTGGTCCGAATTGTATGCAGGAAACTTCGAGGACAGATAGATCTCTTGAAAATAATAGGAGTTTGCCTTATAAACATAGGTCTGGAACGGCCTCGTTTTAGAGATACAGGGTGTTGAAGTTGTTAAAAAAAATTGAATTTTTGTTTATATCTCCAGAATCGATTAACCGATCTCAATAAAATTTGGTACAGATAATGTACGACAGTAGGTCTTGCATTCCCTAAAATACGAGCTCTAATGGTTCAACCAGTGGTGTACAACTGGACAGGGGTCGCCGTATTTTTGTAAAAAAAAACTACACCACTGTATTTTTTACAAGTTATTGTAACGGATTTATATTCTAATGCACTAAATAC
>NW_019416623.1:1108471-1163449 GCF_000390285.2 Anoplophora glabripennis | reverse complement strand
CTAATGGGCCGGCCACACATACAGGCTTTACCGCGCGCTTGCCTGCACAAACCAGTTTGTATCGGGAAGCCCGTACGTGTGGCCGGCAAAACGTTATCTCGCACAAACTGAAAAGCGCGGCTTGCGTAAACTTCGACTTGCTGAAGATTTTGTTTGTGCAAATTCGGTTTGCACGGTAAAATTTGAGCGTGTGGACGGCGCACGGTGTTCAGTTAAGAGAAATTGCGGCAGAAAACCTTAAATCTCTATATGATCTCCCTGTAGCCAAATATCTGAGAGTACCAACTCAATCTTTCATGAGGAAATATATACAGTGTGTTTCACTGAAAGTCGGGACTCCTCCGTATTTAGGATGGCGTTGGCCGATTTTAAAAATTCTTTTTTTATGTGGTAGTACTCACAAAGGCCTAATTTTTAATATTATATTTTTTGACATGTGATCTTTTCTACGGCCTACTATCTTTAAGAAAAGACCCTCAAAAATTAAAAAACATATTAGGCATTTTTTCAAGAAAAAATTGATAGCATTTTCGATTTGATCACACCTCAAAACCCGAAATACACAGTTTCATTATTATAGTTTTTACAGGGTGTTCATAAAATAGGTGAAACTTTTCACTTATTGCAGTGTCCTGTATTAACAGTGAAAAATATTTTCAAGGTATTTTTTCATAATTTTATTAACCGAAGGTATATCCATGCAGTTTCATTGATTTCACTCATACAGGGTGCTCACAATAGGACAGCCAAATTATATATATTTTTTATTATACCAGAAATGAGTTTCACAACGGAATAATATATAAATATGTATTACTGTTTTCCACCATTAGTCCACCATGCACTCTTCAATTCGTCTCCTCTTATTTTTAATAACTCTTCTCAACTGATGTGGTAGTATTTGTCGACATGCTTGTCTAATTATATTACATAAATCTTAATTAAAAAAAAAACACGTGTTTTGTAGGATTTTATGTGATCGCATAATCGGTCCCTCCTTTTTTGCAGAGATTTTTTTGAATTTTTTAAACAATGAGACAGACCTTCTATCTTCAATTATATGGAGCACCTATTCATATGCGGTAATAGTACGTCATTGGTTGAATGAGTATTTCCAGAGAAAGTGAATGGTCGCAACAGTCCGTTAGCTGAGTGGCCGTCAAAAGCTTCAGACTTGACGCCACTTGATTTCCTTTTATGGGGAATTGTGAAAAAGATAATGTATAAAACAAGGCTACAGAACAGAGAAGATTTATGTAATAGACAAGCATGTCGACATATAACACCACATCAGTTGAGGAGAGTTATTAGAAATAAGATGAGACGAATTGAACAGTGCATACCAAATGATGTGAACTAGTAGAAAACAGTAATATTTAAATATTATTTCGTTGTGAAACTCATTTCTAGTATAATAAAAAATATATATAATTTGCTTGTCTTGTCCTATTGTGAGCAGCCTGTATGAGTGAAATCAATGAAACTGCATAGATATACCTTCGTTTAATAACATTATGAAAAAATATCTTGAAAATTTGCACCTATTTTATGAACACCATGTAAAAGCTTTAAAAGCTAGATACCTGAGTCTTACACAATTTGAAAAGCGAATTTTTGTACACCTACCCGATTGTAGAACTGGACCTCTCAATTGTAAATTACATTGTCGGAACATTTTCAAGGAGTATTTTTTAAAATCAGTAAAATATTTTTAAAAACTTTGCAGTCGTAGATAAAATATTGTAAATAATACTTGCGATAACTGGGTTTTTACCGAACTCATTATGTAATATACTATTACACTTTAACAATGATATCCATTTATTATTAATTGCTTTAATCTGATAGCACTTCCGATTACGTCGTAATTACTCCTTAAGCACCGCATTGTTAATTCTAATTTTAACCCCAAAAGCTTGCCCCTGCCTTAATTTCGTCTGTTAATCTAACTCATTAAATATTTTATTAATTAAGATACAATTCGGGGATCCGACTAATGATTTTAAATTGTACGAATCAAATATGCCGCTCTCCGTCGCTCTCCGGCTCGCTTACTTGCTTTGGGATTGATTAATTAACTTGCCCAGCGAGCTTAATGGTACTGTCTTCGCGTTTCTTATTATAAATTCCTTAAGGAGCATTTGGACCGCTTCCGGTTATCAAGGAAGCGCTTACCATGATTACGGCAAGGTTGTTCCTTGAAAAAGCGAAAAATTATTTTTTTAAAACTAAAGTATGTACTAGAGCGATCAACTTGACGTTGTATCGTTAGCTGTGTACAGGGAGCAGTTGCCTTCCTGGGTGCTATTCAGGCTTATTGAGTGGTAGTAAAAGTAATTCGTACGCCCTCGAGATATTTTAACTAGTTATTTCATCATAAGGACAACATTTTAAGCATAAATCATTCAGAAAGCTCACGTAAATTATTACAGCAATTAGTGGTAACAGACTTCACACTACACAAAGAAAGACAAGCGTTTTTGAGGTGATATAACTTGTAATAAATGTCTTTAAATCTTTTGGAATAAATAATAAGTTGCGTTCCAAAGTAAACAGGACTTTTCAAAAATAGGTATTTCTAGTAAGGCCATCTATTGGCAACTACATGCGTCGAAAAGGTAGGTAGATGCTTTACTGATGTACTTTCAAGATTTCATCGCATTTGGACGAATAGAAGTGAAGTTATTGAGTCTGAAGGGGCAGAATGTTTGTGCCATCGATACAAAAATGAGCTAATATTAAGTTTTGTTTTAAACTTAGTACAACTTACCAAAACGTTTGAATTGATGAACCTTGTTTATGGTGATTCCGTGGCACAGTTCATGAGTAGTGTACGTAATTTAAAAACGGTCGTGAGGACATAAATGATGAACAACATATTGACCAACCGAAATCAGTGATTCCGCAGATTCCATCAAAACTGTACGTGAATTCATCAAAGATCAACCACAAGCTTCATTGTAATTCATGGAATTGGGATTGTGTATCTTAAAAATATCAATTTATTGCATTTTGACCGAACATTTATACTACCGAAAAGTGTGTGTACGACCAAAAGGAGGATAAAAAGGACCAAATCTTCCTTTACAATATTGTGTCTGGTGATGAAACGTGTTGTTTTCAATATGATCTAGCAACCACATGCCACAGTGCCGAGTGAAAGACGCCAAACGAGCCAAAACCCAAAAAATCTCATATGTCCAGTCGATATCTGTTTCGGGATGGATGTTTTATATAGTAACGCTAATTTTTGTTGGAAGTAGTGTTGTTCTAAATATTATGTAAAATGATAATTGTGATATGTGCCCACTGAAAAGTTCTGCATAATTGTTAGCGCAAGAAAATGTATAACTCGGAGAATATTGACATTTGAGAAAATAGTCAAAGGAAAAAGTTTCGTTTTGAGATACTCTTCAAAATAAAAGAGGTCCAAAATTTGTATGTGCATTATTGTTGCTGCAATGCAGTACACAGGGTGGTCCCGAGGTAATGGGCCAAACATCATGGGTAGATTCCCGAAGCAAAAATATTGCGATTTAACCGAACTTACCTTAGTACAAAAGTTGATAGTTAAAGAGATACAGGGTGTTAAATGTAAAATATTATTTTAGTTTATTTCCATTTATTTCTTAATAAATGCAAATATCTACACAAAATTTTGGGGTTTGGGGTTCTTTGGATAGAGGAATTGAAATTTGTTCACATTTTGGTTATAGTTCATAGAGGGCGCCAGCTGCCGTAGATTGAAGGTGTTGGAAACGACATAACTTTTTTGTACTTTAAGGTATCTCATCTTTGGTATCAAATTCTTATTTTCCAACTTTTTTTACACAAAAAAGGTAGACTTTATGAAAGTAGCTGTCTCGCACCGTTTCCGAGATATTTGGCTTTGAAACTTCCAATGCTAATAGTTGAAATAATTAAAATAATTTAGAAATGTCAAAAACAAGGGTTTATTTAGAATTAAAAATTGTAATGAACAGTAAAATAGTAAACATTAGTAAAAAATATGCCTTTTTGACAATAATTGCTCAAAATGTCCACCTCTAACTTCAATACATTTATCAACACGTTTATTAAAAGATTGTCTTATTTTAAAGTATAAATCCTTAATGCGAAATGACTTTGCAGCATTTAAAACCTGCTACTAAAGTTCTTCTCAAGTGTTTATAGTTTCTCCATAAACAACTGATTTCATGTAACTCCAAAAACGAAAACCTCGGCATTCTATCTCACATTTATGTATACGAGTATACAATTTAATTTGTAAGCTAAGATGTAATTTTAATTAGATACGAATAATACTTAATAGAAATTAGCATACAAATGACAGCAATAAGACAAGTGGAAGACGTCAATTATTTGATTTTCGTCCAAATCCTACTTAAGAAACTTTACCGCTAAATTAATAATACCTGTAGGTACTTAATTGTAATTTAATGCAACAGCATTGGAAGTTTCAAAGCCAAATATCTCGAAAACGGTGCGAGATAGCTACTTTAATAAAGTATACCTTTTTTGTGTTAAAAAAGTTGAAAAATAAGAATTTGTTACCAAAGATGAGATACCTTAAAGTACAAAAAAGTTATGTCATTTTTAACACATTCAATCTACTGCAGCTAGCGCCCTCTATTTAACCAAAATGTGAACAGATTTCAATTCCTCTACTCAAAGAACTCCAATCATCAAAATTTTGTGAGGATATTTGCATTTGTTAAGGAATAAATTAAAGAAAACTGAAATAATATTTTACATTTAACACCCTGTATCTCTTTAACTATCAACTTTTGGACTAAGGTAAGTTCGGCTAAATCGCAATATTTTTACTTGGGGAATCTACCCATGCATTTTGGCCCATTACCTCGGGACCACCCTGTAGACTGAAAACAAATCGTGAAAAAAAATGTGAAAAAATATGTTTCTTTCATGAATTTATTTTGGACGTTGACTAATATGGAGCAGCCATATAAAAAGTATGGTTCTGAGTACTTCATGATTTGGAAGTATTTTATTTTTTCATCGAAATCGGCCGGGTAGATTTCGCACAATTCAATTGTTAATTAAGAAAATACAGATTTATACTTATTTTTCAATTCTCTCTCACGGTAAAACCAATGATTATTTTGAGCCCCCAATTTTTATACATACCCTTTGGAGTACCAACTATCAATACCCATTTAAAATTTTTCGATTTTATCCATTTTAGCAGCAATTAGAATTTTTTAAAAATTTCTTCGAAAAAATACTTATAAACATTTAGAGCTGGAGTTACCCTATTTGCATATTCTTCAAATGTAATTATAGGAGCTAATAAAGGAAGATCCACTTTTCATCTTGCCGATACGATGAATCATCATCGAGATATGAAGGCTCAAAGTTGCAGTGAGTTTACAGCAAAACAACGTACTGTACCTACAACAATCAAAAGTGATTTTGATTGTTTGAAGCAGACTTTATAACTATAAAAATTTGTTTAAATCGGAAATATATTTTAACTGTTCTGATGCAAAAAAGATTGATACATTTCACAGGAATCGAGCAGAGAGTCAACGAGTGTGAAGTGGGGGGACTATGCGGCGGAGCAGCATAATTCACTCGTCCAACTTCAATCGATTTTTTCTCAGCTACAACCTACTTTTAAAACAGATAACGACTGGACTATTTGGAGCAGTTAAAAGTGAAGACGATGTTAATTTTCTTTTACGATTCCAAGGGCATTGTTCCACCGAGCCAAACTGTTTATATATTATATTATATCCTATCTTGGCGATTTGAAGGCGTTAAGTGCATCGATCGACAATTGTGACCGATTTTTTTTACTAAAAATCGTATTTTAACTGTCAACCGCTCCTCATATTTGGAAAGGAAAGCGTTTTGTGGACGTAGAACTATCCGAAAGGCTTGTAGCGACATCCTGAAGAACATCTCGGTCGACGATCTAAAATGCTCATTCGACATGCTTTTAGACCATGGAAATCGCTGTATTGAGTTGGAAGGGGACTATTTTAAATAAAATAATTCCGTTTTGCTAAAAAAATTGTTCTTATTTTTAAAAAGTCCTGTTTAATTTGAAACGCACTTTGTATTACATATTTTAATTCTACAAGACGTTATTGGTGTAACCCGGGAATTGTGAGCATAAGTATATACAGGGTGTTGCATCACGAGAGGGATTTCCATCTGCAAACGCTTATGTAATTCACAGTACAGATTTACTGTAAATGTTTGGTAGATCTACATGAATGGCAATCGAAATCTACAGATTATAATTAATTTTTTGTCATGTGTTTTTATTATGCGTATTTAAATAATCATCAAACTGTAACAAGAAAAAGAGACATGTCGCTGAGATTACTTTTTATGTTCTTTTCGATAATCATATGGGAATATCAAAAAAATACATACGGGGCGATGTTTTCTAGAGTTACAAAAAAAATAAAAATTTTGCAGTCCGGACCTGGAATACATATTATTTAAAGAAAATGAGGTTTAAAATATGCATGCTTATTTATAACATCTACTCTCAATTAAGCATTTGTTAATTTTTATCATGTGTCCTGTAGGTAATTTAGTTTTAGAAGCCATAGTCTCGTATATTCAATAGCTTATTTAAATAACCACCAAAGTGTATCAAAAAAAAGAAACACGTCTTTAAGGTCACTTTTGTATGCTCTTTCCGAATATCGTATCGGAATTTCAAAAAAATACATACAAAGTGTTGTTTTCTAGACTTGCACAAAAAATTTACAATTTTTGCAGTCCGGACCTGGATTTTTTTGCTGTCATATATGCATACATGAAGTATCGTGAGTGCATTAACCTTACCAAATATGAACCCATTGTTCCATTCCCTACCAAAGTTATGAGACATAAAGCAGTTTTGACCAAACATCATAAATCATCCTGTATATCAATAAAGAATGGCCAAGGAGCTACTTGTATAGGCGATCCTAGTTACCCTAGATGTCCTCTATCTCCTATTAAGCCATGTCCTTCTCCTGATGCAACACCCTGCAGATACTGTTAATTTTATAAGTTAACAAATGCCAATAATAATTATTAATTTTTCAGTTTTATCTCTCTCAAATGTAGGAGTATACATTTATTACTCTACAGGGTTTCTAAAATGTAGGCAACATGATACAGTGGAAACTAAAAAAATATTACTTTTACATAAGTTTACCTAAAAAAAAAGAAAATTATTGATTTGTACTAATTGTTTACAAATATTTTTTCTACGTTGACCAAATTTAAAGAGACGCAATTAGAAGAAATTAATAATTTAATTATGTTTTTAAATGAAAGTGTGGCAGCAACTTTTTAAGGGCGAATTTTGGTATATGAGTAAATTAGGTTCAAATAGTCTCTAACAAGGTGCCCTGTTATAAAATATTATATGCTCAATTGTTGATTCATTTTTTGTATACTTTATCCACAACTGGGTGTAAAAGTGTACTTTCCGCTTTTAAGTTTTTAGAGTAGGTTTACACACGGACGATAAAGTGATTCTATAACTTTTCTTCATTTCTTGTTACATGTAAACGAAACGATAAAACAGTAATTAAACTGACAACTGACAATTTTATTAAATGCCAGTTTTAGACATGACACTTTTATGACTGCACCAGTTATGGAAACAATTTTGTTCATATCAAGGTTGTAATAAGATTTTACCTACGACCACTACTGTAAATACTTAAAAACACACCGTCTGCGATCAATGTAAGATTCCTATTACGTACCGTAAAAAAATCGCACAGTTTTCCTAGCAACCGCCTAGCAACGGTCAATACAATACTGTTTGTATTGACCGTTGCTGGGCGGTTGCTAGGAAAACTGTACGATTTTTTTTACCAAGTTGTGTGATTCTTTAACGTACGACGTAATAGGAATCTTGCATTGATCGCAGACGGTGTGTTTTTAAGTATTTAAAGTAGTGGTCGTAGGTAAAGTATAGTACGTAATACGTGGTGTAATGCAATTACGCACTCATAGAATTACGCACTCGCCGCTACGCGGCGTCGCACTATGTATCATTTTTGTTTGTTTGTACAAAAATCAAATATCTTGACTCAGAGAGTAGATAAAAATATGAGCCTGGTTGCAAATGGAAGCTGAATGGATGTAGAATATGAGAAAAATATGACTGGGACGATTTTTTTTCTATATTACTTTCGAATGACCAGGCAAAGTCTATGCAACCCAAAAATTTTATGGATTTTTCTAATTATTACGGTCCTAATTCTCTTAAAATTTATCTATAAGTCACTGCTTACCTTCTACAGTGTGTTTATTTGACATTTATTTGTAAAATAAAAAATAGAAACCCAGGTTGATAATTAATCTTTAATTTGTGAATAATTTTCTTGCTTAACAGTGTCAAAAAGCTTGAAAATAATACCGATTTTGGAGAGACTTTGCTAGCGTTAGAAAAATGATAGAAACTTTTTGACGCCAGATTTGGAATTGCCGTGCTAAATTGTGCAAAATCGTGTGCATTGGAATAAATTTTAAGAGAATTAGGACCGATATTATTAGAAAAATCCATAAAATTTTTGGGAACCATAGACTTTGCCTGGTCATTCGAAGGTCATATTGAAAAAAAATCGTCTCAGTCATATTTTTTCCATATTATACATCCATTCAGCTTTCATTTGCAACCAGACTCATATTTTTATCTACTTTCTGAGTCAAGATATTTGATTTTTGTACAAACAAAAAAAAAAAATGATACATAGTGCGTCGTGCGTAACTTTTCCATTCGTGCGTAAAATGCTTTTTACAACACTTATTACTTAATATACTATTATAGACCTTGGTATGTAATAGCTTTAACCCTTTAGTTTATTATAAAGGTATTAGCTAATTCAAAAATTAACAAACATGTTTTCTAAAAAGTGTTATCATCAGTAAGTGTGCGATATAGTCTATCATCTAGTCGACCATCATACCCACACGTTTTTGAGGTAGCCGATATCTATTTGATGACGTTAGCTCAAGGTTATTCGAAGGTCACTCCTCCTTTTTTTTATGGTAATACAATTCTTGTCCCCGGATTCTGAAAAAGTGAGAAATTTCAAGTTGGGATACGTGGTTGATTTATTTTTTAACGTTTAAATGTTCGAGGTGATTTGAAGGTCAACTCTTGTTTTTTTTGGTAATACAATTTCTGACCTCGGATTTTGAAATAGCCAGAAATTTTACATTCGGACAGTGCCAGTGATTTAGTTACTTTTAAAGTAATTTTCAAAGTTATTTGAAAGTCAGTTCTCCGTCTCGGACTTCTCAGGCTCGAATCTCATCAAAATAGTAGATATCGGGGAAAAATGATTATGGGTTATCAGGCTCTTGGTGATTTCAATAAGATCGACTCTAAGACGGTGAAATGACAATTTTCTTATGATTTTCATATTTTTGAGGGCATGAAAATGACCTACACGCTCTCAGCTTGTCTCCTTAGAATAGTTGGTTTCACACTGAGAATATTTATTTCACATCCTGCTATATCAGAATATAATGGAGATGGCGATTTTATCCTGAATGGGCCCCTCCTACGATATAGAGAGGTATTACCTTAAAAAAACACGAGTTAGTCTTTGAACACGACCTTCAAGGTCAAAACCAAAGTCTAAAGATGGTGGTTCCCAATGACCCAAACAACTTTTATCAGTCAATAAGGGAATGTGACCTTCAAATGACATTGAAAATTACCTTAAAAAATAGCAACCAAGAGTTGACCTCCAAATAACATTGAACATGAACTACATTTCTTGAACGGACATCGTCTTCGGGCTCAGAGACCTCAAAGACATGATCTAGTCTATCATACAATGATTTTTGTAATTATTCAAAATAAAAACTAAAAGTGATATGATTAAATATAATTAATAAAAAAACACATCTAACATATTGAAATAGTTAAATTATATAATTATTCAAAGATAGATCTTGTATTTTTGTTGTTCTAACATCACCCCTGACAAAGGTAAATACATGACAAGAGCTGCTATAGAAAGGTTTTCCTGTTTCCACATTTTGCGTAGGATTGTTTCGTTTGCGAATGTAATTATATACAGGGTGTCCCGAAATTCCTGCAACAAAATTTGCTTATAGATTCTTAAGACAAATTTAGAGGACCCAGAATTTTTTCTTTTTGACAACTGGCCCCCTCTTTCGGAGTTACAGCCCCCTGAAATCTGCCCCTAAGAAACCATGTTGTACGAGAATCACTAAATTTGGTACACAGGGGTTTTATGGCATGTGGAATCTCACAGTGCTGCACTTTTTGGCGAGAAACCCCCTTAAGACACTTTTTCGTGGGCCCCCTTGTCTTTGGAGCCAGAAAAATTTGGTAGTAAATTTGATGTTTTTTTTAATTATTAGTTAGCTAGAAAGCCATTGAATTTAGAAACTTTTTTGTCTCTTGATATTTGTTTCGTAAAACGCAATGTTTTTGAGGAAAATTGCGATTCACGATATGCATTCGATCACATTTTGACATTTTTCTCGAAAACATTGCGTTTTACGAAAAAAGTGTAATGGGACAAAAAGTTTCTAAATTTAATGGCTTTCTAGTGGACTGATAATTTTTAAGAAATTTATATATGCGACCAAATTTTTTTGACTCCAAAGACAAGGGAGCCCACGAAAAATTGTCTTAAGGCGGTTCTCCGCCAAAAAACGTAGCACCATCAGATTCCACATGTCATAAAATCCTGTGTACCAAATTTAGTGATTCTAGTACAACAGGGTTCTGACATATAAAAAAAGGATTATTCTTAGGGGCGGGCTTCAGGGGCTGTAACTCCGAAAGAGGGGGCCACTTGGTAAAAATACGGGTCCCCTATATTTGTTTTAAGAATCTGTGACCAAATTTTGTTGCATGTTTTTTAAAAAGTAAGTCCTTTAGCTTTTATTTTTGCTTTGCGGGTCGTAAATGCCCATTACACATTCTTGGTTACGACTATATGTTTTTATTAATTGTTTTACCATTTTAATAGTACCCAGTCCATGATGTATTAAATTAAATATTTATTTAGCATATATCGCTCAATTATGATAAACTGAATGCAATTTAACATCTCTAGGAAGACAAATTCGGTGGATGGCCCTCGGTCCCTGCCGCGCAGAGGTGTCAAGTCGCGCCTCCTCCAGTTCAACACCAGCCACGGGTACGTCTGTTTGTACGTACTTATATAACCTCACACCAACCCCCTTCAGTCAGCACTCTGGCAGCGGCAGGATCGAGGGTCGTTTTTTTCAATTTTTGTAACTCTCTGGTCGATTATCTCCTAGAAAAGAAAAACAGTTTGTGTTCTCGAAAGGCCTGCCACTGCCATTGTGTCGCCATTCATCACTGCCCTTTCATTTTTGTAAGATGTGTCGCGTGTGTGCCTCTTCGAAAACATTTACTGTTTTTTTTTCTTGACGGTGTTTTCTAGGTCCATAATACTCTTTTCTTACATTTAATGCACCTGGCTGTTTATATCCATTTGGATGTCTATTTATTTTATTCCTTAATTCAACTGTCAAATCTCTAGAGGGTGGTCGTTCCTTGGACAAAACTTCATACAAAAACGCTTCGTTTGGAGATGACCTGCTCTCAAAGTTTTTTTTCTTGAATATGTTTATAACTACTTGAAGTATCAGTACCAAATATTTAATATTAGTTTTTAAATTGTAATGGTGTGCCGCAAAAAATATGTTGTCTGAAACTTGTCAATAGCAAGCAGAAAATAATGTGACGTTCATTTTCAATTATGAAAAAATGTTTCGTAAACAACAAAGATTTGTTCGTAGCTTTCTAAGTACATCAATATGTATTGAGAATAATTTACTTTTAAATATGTACTAAAGAAATACCAGTCTTTTTAAAATGTATTTTCTCATATTACAAGGTGCGTTCGAAAGTAAACAGGACCTTTCAAAAATAGGTATTTCTAATGAGGCCATCTATCGGCAGTTACATGGATGAATAGAAGCAGAGTTATCGCGTCTGAAGTGATATATGTTTATCTGCTCCCACTATAGTAAATAGACTATTAATACATTTAGTCCAATCGGCAGAGGCCGAAAAGTTACTGTTGGTGACATTTCCTTGATAACACGGAAACAACTACACAGGAATACTTTAAATGATGAGTACAATAACAGGCTAATTTGCTGACAAAGTATTTTATCAGGAAAAAAGTTATTAACAATTTAATCGTGAAAAAAAATTTTTTTAGTAGTTTTCTTTAAATAACTCAGCGGGATGACTTTCTACGAAAAAATGCTTAGGACATGATTTTGTTCATAATAAAAATAGTTACAAAATGGCGGTGGTCCGATTACGAAATTTGCAATAACAAAGCCTTGAGATTGAAAATACTGTATAAAACGTCAATTTTTTAAAGTTGCTGTAAATATGTCAATTATAAACAAAAAGTGATAAAACTTTCGAAAACTATAGTTCGATATATATACAATAACGATGTTAAAGCCGAAAATCAGGAGAGCAAAACTTTTTGTTCTATAAGGTGTTATACATCCATCGGCATCTGAAACTCGAAATTTGTTTGAAGTTTTGCTGACACTTGAAATTGGGTATACACATAGTGTAAATATGCAGAAACCAAAAGCAATTTGCAAAATTCAATTATTTTCATTTTTGCAGCTTTGGTAAGATTTTATACGTCAACCTAGTTTTATACGTCACTGTTTTTTTTTTAATTTTTGGAAAAATATATACCTATGTATGTATATTTATAAAATATTCCATCACAGTAGATTACCAGCACAATTACCTACAATTAAAAAATAATAATAATTTATTAATTTTCATCGTTTAGATCCTAAGCTACTTAACATTTTGCGCCTGTTAGCCGTAGTCGTACATTATTCAACATATCAACATAATAGAAAATCGTACATGTGGGGTAAACCTTTAACTTTCCATTTTCGAGCGCGAGCTCCCTCTTCGGCTCTTTTATACTATTAGAAATATGCAACAGTAAATTTAAACAATTGTTTACTTAAAGATAAAGGTTTACCCCACGCGTACGGTTTTGTTTTATGTTTATACATTGAATAATGTACGAGTATGGCTAACAGGCGCAAAATGTTAAGTAGCTTAGGATCTAAACGATGAAAATATATATTTTTTAAATTGTAGGTAATTGTGCTGGCTAATCTACCGTAATGGACTATTTTATAAATATACGTCCAAAAATTAAAAAAACAGTGACGTATAAAACTAGGGTGACGTATAAAACCTTACCAAAACTGCAAAAATTAAGATACTTGAATTTTGCAAATTGCTTTTGGTTTCTGCATAATTACACTGTGTGTATCTTTCAAGTGTCAACAAAACTTCGAACAAATTTGGCAAAGTTTCGAGTTTCATATGCCGATGAATGTATAACACCTTATAGAACAAAAAGTTTTGCTCTCCTGATTTTCGGCTTTAGCGTCATTATTGTATATATATCGAATTATAGTTTTCGAAAGTTTTATTACTTTTTGTTTATAATTGACATTTTTACAGCAACTTTAAAAAGTTGACGTTTTATACCGTTTTTTCAATCTCACAGCTTTGTTATTCCAAATTTCGTAATCGAACTAGCGCCATTTTGTAGCTATTTTTATTACGAACAAAATCATGTCCTAAGCATTTTTTCGTACAAAGTCATCCCGCTGAGTTATTTAAAGAAAACTACTAAAAAAAATTTTTTCACGATTAAATTGTTAATAACTTTTTTTCCTGATAAAATACTTTGTCAGAAAATTAGCCTGTTTGTACTCATCATTTAAAGTAGGCATGTGTAGTTATTTCCGGGTTATCAAGGTTTGACACAGGCGGAACCTCTACCAACTGGACTAATTGCTTTTAAGGAAGTAAGTGGATTTTACCGTAGAAGTGGAAGTTGCTATGGACTACGGGAGGTAAGTGTAGTAACTTACCTGCCTAAGGAAAAAAGCGAGTTTGTGTTATAAATGCATATTTTATGAATAAATAAATAGAAATATTTGATGAACATAACATTTTATTTATTACTATGAATGAATATCTATAGTAATTGTACAGTTATTACATTTAGTAACATTTATAAAATCTGGATAATTATTCCCCTCGCGTTTACTAATTGTCACATTTTTCTAAAAATGATTTATCCGCTCCATTTCAGTCACCGGAGGCTCAATATTATCTGACTGATCCATTAAAACAGCATGATGCGACGTACTACTAGAACTTGGAGTTGAACTATCATTGTAAAGAATCCTATTGGCTATTTCATTTTTGTTACTTAAACTGTCAGCGACATAACTTTCTGCAATTGTGGATGATATCCACCCACCATGCCTCTCCATTGCTAATACATCAACTCCTGTATTAACCAGTAACATTGCCGATGTTCTTTGGAATGAATGGCCTGTATATGTTTTAGGATGTTCTAGTTTCAAAAACTGTACAATCTTATTAGGAATCATAGTATTCTTGCCGACTGGTTGGTTGTAAGAACTACCTGCTTGATAGCGCATAAAAAGGCGTGAAATTTCAGTTTTAATTTCCAAACTAATCTTGATATATTTCTCGAGAATTTCTAGGTGAGAAACAGAACCGAGACAAGAAGTAATTGTAAACGTACGTGACATACCATTTTTAGAATCTGGAATTGTAACTACAATAATGTCATCGAAATTTTTAAAATTGACATTTTCCAAAGTAAGTTTGCAAAACTCATCAGAACTGCATGCTCCTGCAATGCCTAAGACCATCACTACCTTCATTCGCAAATAAGTGTTATCAGGTGCCTGAACGAGAAAATCGTTGACTTGTTCTCTTGTAAAATCGTTTGACTTTTTAGGTGTATAGCCGTCATTCTTTCAAAAATGCTCCCAGCTTGAGGTATTTTGATATATCCACGTTCTCCTCTATGAAAATAGTTGACTTTATCATTGAGTATTCACTCTACAAACTCGCCGTTGACTTTAAAGTTCTTGACTTCCCATTAAATATTCTAGCAGTGACATTTCAGAAACATCAGTATTTTTGTTCTGGCACCATTCTTTGAAATTTCTATATGCTCGTCCGTAGTGCAAGGGCTGGCAATAGAGTCCGAGTAAATTATACTTAACTGCTGCGTGGTGTATAACATTTTATCTGCTCCCACAGTTCTTTATGGTTCATGAAATAAAGATTAGGTTTTATTTTTTGACATTTCTTAATCAATTCATTTTGACATTATTCGAAATCTTGCAAAGTTGTTTGGATTTTGTCGTTTCTAAGGTGTTTATAAACAAAGCTACATAAAAGTTGCAATTTTGCTGGTTTTGAATTATTATTTCTAAATGAGTGATTTTCAAATAGAAAGTGCATCAAATGCTGCCTGCGAATTTTTATTGCCCGAGAAGTCGAACGTGTGCTACGGACGAGCATATAGAAATTTCAAAGAATTGTGCCAGAACAAAAATACTGGTGTTTCTGAAATGTCACTGCTATCATATTTCATGGATAAGTCAAGAATTTTAAAGTCACCGGCGAGTTTGAGGAGTGAATACTCAATACCCTAAGCTGAGAGCATTTTGGAAACGTAAGAATGACGGCTATTTTGCAATTAAATAATGATTCAGCAGGTAAAGCAACGCTTTTTATTACTTTTAATTATAAGCGCATACATGTCACAATAACAACTGTCAAAATCAACAACCACAAGTCTAAAATTAATATTATTTCAAATTTATTGCAACACTCTCCCTATTTGAAATAAGTCTTTGACCTCTGGTGCACTTCAGGAATTTAACTTTATCCAAAGGCTTCGTTAATGAATCTGCCAACATGTAATTAGTGGATACATACTTGTTTGATATAATTCCATTATCAATTTTCTCCTTCAGGAAATGATGACGTATATCAATATGCTTCGTGCGAGCTTGATAAGTACCATTCAAAGCCAATTTCTGAGCACCCTGATTATCTACATATAATAAAGTTGGTTTCGTGTTAGCACTGAGTTCATAGCTTAAGCCTCGGAGCCATATAGCTTCTTGTACGGCAGATGACATAGCCATATATTCTGCTTCGGTCGTACTTAAGGCTACTGTGGGCTGTTTCTTAGTGTTCCAGGAAATTGGAGAGCCATTTTTCAAGAAAATATAACCCGTAACTGAACGCCTATCGTTCGGATCGCTTCCCCAATCTGCATCACAGTAACCAATTATATCTGAATTATCAATTTCTGTTTTTCTACTGAACTCCAGTCGGTAATGTATTGTTCCTTTCAAGTATCGAAAAATGCGCTGGACTGCAGACCAGTGAGCCGGACCAGGGTTTTGATTGAAGCGACTAACACAGCTTATTGCATAACATATATCCGGTCTCGATATCTGTGATGCAAACAACAAACTACCAACTGCCTCTTGATATGGAATATTTTCCATTTTTCTTTTCCGTTCGTCCCCGATAGGTAATTGTTCTTTTATTAACTTTTCACCTGCAGACATTGGAGTATCCACTGGATTACTTTGGTCCATATTAAATTTTCTTAAAACCTTTTCTAAATAATCTTTCTGATCTATCCATATCTTTTTATTAACTCTATCTCTGGTTATTTGAAATCCTAATATTTTCTTCACAGGTCCAATGTCTTTCATTTTAAAATTCTTCATTAATTTAATTCTAATTTAGCATCTCTGTTGTTAGACAAAATGATTATATCGTCTACATAAACAGCTAAAATCAATTTTATTTCATCTGAAACTTTGTAGTACATACAAGGATCGGTTTGTGATTGCTGCATAGCAATTTTTTAAAAAAATGAGTCTAACTTCTGGTTCCATATGCGACTAGCTTGTTTGAGACCATATAATGATTTCTTTAAACGACAAACCTTGTTAGTGTTATCGTAACATTCTGGTGGAATCATATATACCTGTTCTGACAATTTGCCTTGCAAAAATGCAGTAACTGCATCCATTTGATCAATATCGAGGTCATTTTCTGCTGCAAATGCAAGTAAATACCTTATTGTACTGTATCGAACCACAGGTGAGTATGTTTCTTCAAATCAATGCCCTTTCTTTGAGCACATCCTTTTATTACTAAACGAGCTTTATACTGAAGCGAATTTTCATTCTGGCCTTTGGTTTTGAAAACCCACTTGCAATTTAATGGTTTTCTTCCTGGAGGTAAATCGACCAATTCCCAAGTTCCATTTTCAATGAGAGCATCATATTCGTTTTGCATTGCTTGAAGCCACTTGTCCCTATCTTGTCTGCTAAGTGCTTCTTCAACATCTAATGGATCACCATCTGCTTTTGTTATGACTGAATATGATACATAGTCTTGCATTGCCTTAGGAGGTTTTTTTTCGCTTTGAGCTCTATTCATTGGAACTGCAACCTCTGCTGTCATTTCTCTTTCTGGGACAAAATCTGAGTCACTATCATGAGATATTTCCGAGGATATTTCATTATTTTCTTCAGTAAAATCACCTGGACTCTCTCTTCTATTTTGATTGCTTTCAATCTGATCATTATTTTCCATTATAGGTTCATCTTGTCTGATTTCAACTTCTGTTATAAGGTCAGGTAAATCAATAAAATGTTTATCTGATTCATGAGTTGATTCCTCTAATAGAGTACATCCTTTCTCATTTTCGGCAAATTGAACGTTTCGAGAGACAAACACTATATTTCTGTTTGGATCGTATAGCCTGTATGCCTTTGACTCTAAACTGTAACCTACAAAGATACAAGAAAGTGCCTTAGAATCTAACTTCTTTCTTTTCTGATCATCTATATGTGCATATGCTTTACATCCAAATATTCTAGCATGCTTTAAGGTTGGTTTCTTATTATTCCATAATTCTTCTGGTGTTTTCTCTATAGATTTACTGGGCAAGCGATTAATTAAATAGACTGATGTGTATACAGCTTCTGCCCAAAAAACATTTGGTAGGCAAGCTTCGATTAGAAGACATCGAGCCTTCTCTATAATCGTTCGATTAAGCCTTTCTGCCTTGCCATTTTGCTCAGGGGTATATGGACAGGTAAGCTGATGTTGTATGCCTGCAGTCTCGAGTAAATTCTTCAGTTCGGCTCCACAATATTCGCCCCCATTGTCGGTTCGTAGACATTTTATTTTCTGACCGGTTTGATTTTCAACAAAACTTTTATAAATCTTAAAACATTCTATAACTTTACTTTTGTTTTTCAAAAAATAGACGGTTGTATGATGACTATAATCGTCAAGGAAGGTAAGCATATACTGCGAACCAGATAGAGATTTCTCTTGCATCGGTCCACATAAATCCGAATGCACCAGCTCCAAGACTCGCGAAGATCTAGTCTCACTTGCATGAAATGGTAAACGATGACTTTTTCCCAGCATACAAGTTTCACATACAAAATTCGGTTGAAAATTGTCTGAAAAGTCTACTCCATATACAAGTCCATTTTTCAACTTGTTTAAACTAGCTGTATTTACATGTGCCAAGCGCTTATGCCACATAGTACACTGTTTATCTGCATTACTGAACCAAGCGGAAACATTAATTTGCTTTGGAAGTAAATCCAATTTAAATAAATTGTTTTCTAAAGTAGCTGTAGCTATAAGTTGATTTGCAGAATTATAAATCTTGGCACCTTCAGAGTTGAAAATAATAGTGTTGCCTTTGTTTACTATTTGGCTAACAGATAACAAATTCACCTTTAAATCTGAGACAAAATATACATCGTGCACTTTGATGTCTGATATTTTGTTACTTCCAACTGACAGAGAAAGCTTGACATCACCAATAGATTCTGTATACATTTCTTCATTATTTGCAGTGGTGACAGTCAATTTCGCAGACTTTCTTTCAGTTTCTAGTGCATCTCGATTTCCTGTCATATGAGCTGAACAACCAGAGTCTAAATACCACAAATTATTGTTTTTATGTTGCACTGAGAACACGGAGAATAATGCGGAGTCAACTTGCTTTGACCTCTTATCCATATTGTCCTTCTTTTCACATTGACTTGCAAAGTGTCCATACCTATTGCAATTAAAACAACGTACACCTTTTTTGTTTTTCTTTAGAGTAGACCACTTGTTCTTAATGGACTTTGAACTAGCAGCACCATACATAGCCACTGACTTGTTTTCGGGATCCGTAACTACTGATATGTCTTGCAATAACTTGGTTTTGATTGAGTCTGCCGTCACTGAAGTACCTGAACTTTCAATGCCCATTATCATTGGCTTGTAACTTTCTGGAAGACCTGCTAACAAAATCGTGCCTATCCATTCATCACTAACAGTCAGACCTATACTTGATAATTTATGTGCGGTGGTAATGATTGTATTTACATATTTTTCTACAGAATTACTATTTTCCAACGTAGTAGTTATTAAAACACGCAATAAACCAACACGTCTTGTAAGGCCTGAATCCTGAAAAGCAGCTTCCAAGTTATCCCATGCTTCTTTGGCAGTTTTTGTACTTTGGACATGGACATAATTTAGTGGATCAACAAGTAATATAATTTTCGACCTGGCTTTAATTATTTTTTTATTGTCAGTTTCTGTACCTAGCACTGAATCCCACAGTTCTTCATGTTCCAAATACGTCTGTACAGCGAATTTCCATGAGTCGTAGTTTTCACGGCCCTTGAGCTTTTCAATCGGCGGCAACTGATACGACATTTTTCCGTGTACAAGAACTTATGATGAAGAAATATCTAATTTTACCATATATCCAAACAATTCAGAAGGCGTGTGGGGTCTGCGCCCATAACCTTTTGCAATTAAATAATGATTCAGCAGGTAAAGCAACGCTTTTTATTACTTTTAATTATAAGCGCATACATGTCACAGTAACAACTGTCAAAATCAACCACAAGTCTAAAATTAATATTATTTCAAATTTATTTCAACATATACCTAAAAAGTCAAACGTATTTACAAGAGAACAAGTCAACGATTTTCTCGTTCAGGCACCCGATAATACATATTTGCTAATGAAGGTAGTCATGGTCTTAGGCATTGCAGGAGTATGCCGTTCTGATAAGTTATACAAACTTACTTTGGACAACGTCAATTTCAAAAATTTCGATGACATTATTGTAGTTACAATTCCAGATTCTAAAAATGGTATGTCATGTACGTTTACTATTACTTTTCGTCTGGGTTCGGTTTCTCACCTAGAAATTCTATTCTCAAGAAATATATCAAGATTAGATTGGAAATTAAAACAGAAATTTCAGGCTTTTTTATGCGCTATCAAGTTGGTAGATGTTACAACCAACCAGTCGGCAAGAATACCCTTTCTATGATTCCTAATAAGATTGCACAGTTTTTGAAACTAGAACATCCTGAAGCATATACAGGCGATTCATTCCGAAGAACATCGGGAAGCTTACTGGCTAATACAGGAGTTGATGTATTAGCAATAAAGAGACACGGTGGATGGAACTCAGCCACAGTTATGCTGCCGACAGTTTAAGTAACAAAAATGAAATAGCCAACAGGATTCTTTCCAATGACACTTCAACTCCAGGTTCTAGTAATACGTCGCATCATGCTGTTTTAATAGATCAGTCAGATAATATTGAGCGTCCGGTGACTGAAAAGAAGCCATTAAATAATTTTGAGAAAAATGTGACAATTAGTAAACGCGAGGGGAATAATTATCCAGATTTTATAAATGTTACTAAATGTAATAACTGTACAATTACTATTCATTCATAATAATTAATAAAATGTAATGTTCATCAAATATTTTTGTTGATTTGTTCATAAAATATGAATTTATAACTCGAAATCGCATTTTTCTCTAGAGAGGTAAGTTACCTCACTTTCCTCCCGTTACCCATAGCAACTTTTACTTCTTCGGTAAAATCCCCTTATTTCCTTAAAAATAATGTATTAATAGTCTATTTTATATAATTAGAGTAGATAAAATATCTTGTACATTAAAACATTCCCAACAAATTTTATTAATATTAAATATTACAAATTACTTTACTATATTAATTGGAACATTATAGTATATATATATATATATAAGCGGCAACAGAAATTGTTAATTCATGCTGAACATCCTGCGTAGAAATGGTAACGTTTTTAGTACTGGAGTTTGTCATTTCGCCAGATATTTCTGTGGCAATTCTAACCTGAAAATTTGTAGACATGTCGACGTACCCTTCCGCTACGGTGGAAGATTTCCATCCCCCTAATCTCTTCAACTGACCAATAGTTATTGTTGCCGTTCTGATGGAATTTCGACGTGAACCTTATTTTCCAGTCAGTCAATTTCATTTTATACAGTTCGTCATTTCGACATGCACTGATACAGCAATTATGAGTGCTACCTTTACAGGTACCTTTACAAAAACGCCGCAATGTTCTCCCTGGGGAAAGTACTTGCCTTTTTGGATACATATCCTAGATTTTGTTGTTTCAAAAATGCCAATAACTTCGAAAATTTGGAGATATGCACTTTATCTTTAATATTTAAAGTAGTATGCAACATTGAGTAAATGGACCAAAGAGTTGATGGCTTTTTGATATTGGCATTTTCGCTAAAATATGTCAGCACAATAGTTTTAGAAACAGTTTTCTGAACACCTTTTTGCGAGCACCAACTCTTGAAAACACGACTCTAGGTAATAAATCTTTTTCCAAACTCTCAGCGGCTTCTCTCAGTTGAGGATTACAAATAATTTCTTCTGAGTCGCTCATTGTCTCCGAAAACACTCTTTTGATGACAATCTATCAAAAATGCAACTAATATAAGTTTGTATGTTTGACTTTTTTAGTGTCATAGTAACCATTATCAAAATGCCAAATTATCGTTTTTTTTTATCTGAAATCTGGTTATGCGGGGATCTTACTTGTTAATTTCTCATGTATTTCTATCCTTTTCTCTCGATGGAATGAAACACTTTCCATCTCGGTATGTAATATACTATAACAACAATGTGACTGGTGATGAAACGTGGTGTTTTCAATATGATCCAGAAACCAGTGCCGAGTGGAAAGCTCCAGACGAGCCAAAACCCAAACAATCTCCTTTGGAAAAGTCAAAAGTGAAGACAATGTTGATTTGCTTTTATAATTTCAAGGGCAATGTCCACAACGAGCCAAATCATGAATACACAATTCCATCTTGGCATTTTGAAGCATTTGGTGCATCGTATTCGTCGTATTTGGTCAGAATATCGCGCTGAAGGAAATTGGCGTTTGTTGTACTATTAACTATCAACCACTCCCCGTATTCGTCTGATTTAAGGTACAGTGCGACTTTTACCTTTTCGGAAAAATTCATTTGCCGATGAAAAACTCGAAAAATTTTTGTCAATTTCAGCCCAGGTTCACTCAAACCGTGGACACACTGTATATGTAGAAGCCATCCAAAAGGCTTGTACCTACCGCTGTATTAAGTCAGAAGGGGAATATTTAGAATAAAATAAAACGGTTTTGCCAAAGCATTTTTTGTTGCTTTTATTTTTAATAAGTCCTATTTACTTTGGAAGGTTCCTTCTCTATGGGTAACCACAACCTGCCAAGTGTCTTAAATATTTGTTTTTAGGTGTTTGCGAAACATTTATTTATCTTTGAAGATGAACAGCCATCTTCGATGTGTCATTTTTCGACGATATTGTAAATGACAATACATTTTAAAATTTCTTTAAAACGATGTTCTTTATCAAATTTTACTCATTTCCTTGTGATTGCATAAAAATATGGGTCACCAATATTGAAAAACTTTTGAGAAATTTGCTACTGATACTTCTACCGATTTAGCAGATATTAAAATAAAACAATGTCGATAGGCCATCTTCAAGCTACGATATCTTCGTAAAGTCAGAATTAATTGTTCGTTTGACTTAGGAGTACCTGTAGGTATGTTAAATTCGATCAAGAAACACCCCTCAGAAATCGAATTAAGAAACACTGTGTAACAATTTTGTAAAAGTCAATCATAACTGTCAGGTTTTTTGTTTAATTGCTATGCTACATACAATGTGTCCCAATATTTTATGTACATGGAGCTACAACAAGTTACTGTGATCAAAATAAGCAGGTTTAACTAAACAAATACTTCCATATAGATGTTATTTTATGACAGCAAACGAAGTAATTGGATTAACAGAACTTATCCCTCATAACTTTGTCGGAGGTAATGTTACAGCCTCTATTTTTTTTGTCTCAGAGATGAACGGTTTGTTATAAATCTTTCCCTCTCGTAAAATGTTTGTATTTGAAATATGTAGTTTCGTGTTAATTTCTTTTAATACATTTTAGGGGACCTTTATCAACGTTCTCTACATCTATCTATTGTTCGAAATATTTCAATTATTTCAAAAAATGTTGCTTTTCGGTAGCCTAATTTAAAACTAACGATTTTTTACATCGTGCAAGCTGAAGTATTGATATTTGGGAGGGAGATAGGTGGATGCCTAAATTTATTGTCGAATTTGCTTAACTTTGAACCGCCAAAACTTGTTTTTTTCTAAATGAAACACCCTGTATATTGAATCAAAAACTGTTGTAGGATTTTACCTTCTATCTATCTATGTTCACTTTCCTACATCTATCTCTCTTAATTTTTCTGTTATTTACGGTTTTTGTGGTAATTTAAATGATCCAATTTCTTGCTAGAATGTCTGTGAAATTCCTAACAAAATTAAAAACAAAACAACGACTATGTCATAAGTCACCATTTCCTGTTAATCTGACAGTGGTACCTAGTTAAATACTGATTTGAAAATAATGGAAAACAATACGTATTCAAATGCTGATATTTTAAATTTATTATTTATTCATGGGCAGTGCTATGGAATTATAAATAGAACATGCAAAAATTTTAATGCGAGATATTCCAGTTTATTACTAATAACCAAAAATGCACTGAGATAAATTCTAAAAAATCAATCAAATCATAATTAATAAGTAAAAGAAATGTCACAATGAGAATTTTCATAAAAGAGAGCATACCTGATAAGTGATAACTCCCGTAAACAAAACTTCAGAGTCATATTATCTTTGAACCTATACATAATAATACATATATGTATGAAATCGGACTGTGCAAAGTGCATGCAGGAAATAATACACAATAGTTTATCTAAGTTAATTTTATTTTATGTTAGTGTTAGCGATCTACAAGGTGAGTTTTTTCGATGTTTAATGTAGTGATCTAAGAAAGTAGCAGATATAGAAAACAGCTTAAATGAGGAAGATGTGCAGTTTTATGATCTTGTTGATGATGTTACTTTTATTAAAAAAAAACGTCATGACTGACTAGATATTTAGAAAAATACGAATTCGGCCAATTCTTTCAGATGTGTGTAGCTCCGTTGCTATTTATTTTACAAAAAAAAATTAAATTACAAAGTTTCAGGTTTCTGCAGTGTTAATAAGACAGTGTGATCAAATTGTCCGTGTACACTTTCGTTTTCAAGTTATAACATAAACTTCAAATTTTTTAAATGTAAACCATAGTTAGCTATGAGCTAGAAAAAAATGTCTTTTTTATGCTTTCCAAAGATATAATATTTGGTATTGTTATTTTGAAAAATGGGAGAATTGCAGCTGCTTTTAACTTTTCAATTGCTCGTTGACGAAGATGGCTGTGAAAACAATCGAAATATTTACTGGGTATTTGACAGTTACTTTTCTGTGTTATTAACACTGCAAAAACCTGAAACTTTATAATTTAAATTTTTTGATAAAATAAATAGCAACGGAGCTACACGCATCTGAAAGAATTGCCCGAATTCGGTTTTTTCCAAGTATCTGGTCAGCCACAAAGTTTTTTCAAAAAATAAAAGTAACATTTAATAAGGATCATAAAACTGAACATCTATCCTCATAAAACTTATATCTCTGATACTTTCCCAGATCCTTACACTAAACATCGAAAAAAACTCACCCTGTGTATCGGATACAGATCTAGAAGAGGTTAGTAGGGTAAATGTCTAAAGTACGAAGCGGAAACGGAGTCCCCTGCCTGTACCAGTTCTGCCCTGTTACTCTAGACGGCTGGTTCTCAAAGTACTGGATTGCTGCCGTTGCTTCTGCTGTTGTTGTTGTTCTTGATGCTGATGTTGTTGCTGCTGCCGTTGCTGGTCTTATTGTTGTCGTTGAAGTTACTGGTATTGGTGTCGTTGTTTCTGCTGCTACTGCTGCTGCGGCTGTTGTTATTGCTGCCGTTGCTTCTACTGTTGTTGTTGTTCTTGATGCTGATGTTGTTGCTGCTGCCGTTGCTGGTCTTATTGTTGTCATTGTTGAAGTTATTGTTATTGGTGTCGTTGTTTCTGCTGCTGCTGCGGCTGTTGTTGTCTTACTGTTGTTGCCATAAGTCGCGATTACCGTGCCATTTGCCACGGAGAGATCATAATTCGTCTTGCCCTGGGCGTTTTCCGGCTTGTAGGCGCACGGCTCCTCACATTTCCTGGCCTTATCACCAAAACGCGCGTGATACCAGCACAAATTGTCATTGGGCGTTACCTGCTGCCCTGATCCGCCCCTGGAACGAGAGCGGTAGCGCCGTCTATTCGAACATCGATGCTGATCGGAGAGGGCTGCTATTTGTGTCATCATTGCCTGCATTCCTGCAGTAATTTGCCTCATCATTTCTTCTACAAGACTAGATACCGCCGCGGTTTCGGGTACGTGCTGTTCTGTCCTGGTCTCCGCTAATGCATCCGCTAATTCTGCGGTCGTGGACAGGTCCGTTGTTGCTTGCTTTGCCAAAATAGCTTGCATACTGTTAGGCAGTCGCGATAACCATAAGGAGCGAATTAAATTATCCGGCCCATTCGCCCCAGCTAAACCTTGGAGATGGCGCAAGAACTGCGACGGTTTTCTGTCGCCCATTTCTTCATGTTCCAGAAGCCGCCGCGTCTTCTCCTTCTGGTATGCGCTTAAGCGGTTTATCAGCTGCGATTTAAGGTGCATATATTTATTTGTTCCCGGTGGTTTGATAAGGATGTCCTTCACTTCCTTCATATACTTCAGGTCCAAATTGCCGGCTACGTAACTGAACTTTGTGTCTTCGCTGATGACCCCAGCAATCGCGAACTGATGTTCCATTTGCTCGAACCACAATGCCGGGTCATCCGGCCAAAAAGGCGGCATTCGTATCGCGACATGACCTAACGCAGGTTGCACTGGAACTGCACCACTTACTTTAGCTGAACCGAGCATCTTCTAAATCACTGCACTGTTGTGTAAAAAAAAGTCCTGCGTCTCAGTCACGGCAGGGTCACCAATTTGAAGTCAGCGCAGGAAGTAATACACACTATAACAGATGTTCAGTTGACCTGCGGCGCGGTCGTTGACGGCAGCGCGATGCTTGAGAAGAGAGAATCAGTTAATCCAGAACCACCGGCGAGTCGTCACGTGTTTTCCGCGTAAAGACTATACTTTCCATAACTATAAACTTATAAACTTTGTAACCTTAAATAAACAAATAAAAATCATGCAAATGGCATAACACTGGTTTTTCTAACTTAATTTACCGTTAACAGACTACATCTAATACAGAGTGATCTAGGAGAGCTTAGCCGGTCGGTGTTGTCTCGTCGAATAGCTGATATCGAATTCCTCTTTCCCCCAACTGTCCTAGCGACCTAAGCTCGGGCAGGTAATAATGATGGGAATTGCCATTAAAAACTAATTTAGGAATTTTTAATTGTCAGGATACTTCTAGTAAATACTTAAGATCGGAATTTTGGATATTAACACAAGTAAAAAGGATTAAGGGTGGTAGGTATGAATAAATGCAAGTAATGAGATTATCGGAAATTCCTAATAAGTGTTTACAATTTAAAATGTATTAATATTCACATTTGAACTAAAAACAATGTTTAAGTGTGGTAGGTAAATCCCTTCATATACACACAGGGTGTCCGCAAATTTCACCGACAACGTTTGACTGCATATTCACGACGATAAATAAATACGATCTACAAAAAAAAGTTAAATAAAAACTTTTTGGTTTTTGTCAAAAATAAAACTAATTAATTAAATTTGTTTTATTCATAACCCTGTTACCGATCTCGTTAAAATTTGGCACATTTATTTGGACTATTATTGCGTATTATTTCTTAAAGCTTTAGTCAAATCGATGTACTGGTTCTCCGGTTACCTCTCCCTTTTAGCGGTCAAAACTTTTACAGTGGTAGTATTTTTTTTATAACAGGCAGCAACATAGAAAAGGTCGTTCTCCTGCTAAAGGACTTGAAAATTTAGATCCCAACGCACGTTTACAATTTTGCCGCTGGTTGGTGAAGCTTCGCAGAAGATAATAATTAGCTTCAAAAATTGTTCTGTACCGACGAATCTAGTTTTTATAAAGAAAGGAGTTGTAAATTTTCATAATTTGTATGTGTGGAGATGAGAATCCTAAAGAAACACGACAATAATGGCATTGCCTGATAGCCACAACTATCAACATCTTGTTTTCATCGCCTACTGATCTCATAGTTTTAAATCCGTGACATTGCTACACAAACCGAAACGTACAGACTTGCAAATAATGTAATTTTTCACAAGAATGGCTTTCTGTAGGCGATTTTCTCAAGAGACAATATTTTTTTTAAATAAAACGACCTTTTCAATATTGCTGCCTGTTAAAAAAAAATACGACCACTGTAAAAGTTTTGATCGCTGAAAGGAAGAGGTAACCGGAGAAAACTATCACCCAGTACATCGATTTGACTAAAGCTTTAAGAAATAATACGCAATAATAGTCCAAATAAATGTGCCAAATTTTAACGAGATCGGTAAAAGGGTTATGAAGTTATTAATTAAATTAGTTTTATTTTTGACAACTTTGAAGGCCTGTAACTTAAAATCAAAGTAAATTTTTAGTTAACTTTTTTTTTCGTAGATCGTATTTATGTATCGTCGTGAATATGCAGTCAAACGTTGTTGGTGAAATTTGCGGACACCCTGTATATACAGGCTGACTACTATAAGAGGGCCACTTCTATGGATCTCGGTTAATATACGACTCACGTCAAAAATCTTTACATGTTTTTTGTTGCATTTTTTGAGGTCTTTATGATCGAAAAAACAAATTTGAGATCCATGGCTAACTTGTGCTAAGTGTAGGGTCGTCTAACTTTTTTATTTTAAAAGATAGAGAAAACTTATTTTAATAAAATTTCGTGGCAAAATTGATATCTTTCACCTAGTGAAAACAGATTTTTAAAATATCCTATGTAATTTGCTGCGCCATCTACGCGGACAAAAAATGTCATCAAAGCAGGCTGTGGCTACAAAAATTGTTTTTTCCTCTTTCGTGCGATATACTACATGTTGCATGTATCTCTTTATATTTATTACATTTTTTACAATTTTTGTATAAAAAATGTAAACATTTTCGTGTTAACGTAGAAATTGTAGACATGTCAACTACAAAAAATTTAATAAATATAATTTACTTGTTTTAAGCAAAATACAGATTTTTCTTTTCATATTGTAAATTATAAGTATTTTAGAGAGAGGAAGAGTAATATTCAAAATTTTGAAAGATAAATATGTATGGACATATGGCGTTACTTTATTTGGACACATTTTTCTTTAGTAGATTTTTACAATAATAATCATGATTCATTCGATTTGTAACTAGTCATATTTTGTACAATTTAATTTCAAACATTTTTTCCTCTTCCATTTTCGTCTAAAATCAACTCTTGAAAACATACATAATTAAATAGGGAGAAAAATATGACATTTTTCTAATTTTTTTAACATATTGTGCCGCCAAAAGTTAAGCCCACGTTTTTTTTTTATGCGCACAGAAAAATTTTCATTTTTAATGATATTTTAAAGCCAAAAAGCCAAAAATCTCCGTGGATATACGATTCACCCAAATATGCACTCTTTGAAACAGATATCGTCTGGACTATCAGTCAGACTATTTAGAATAAAATAAAACGGTTTTGCCAAAAAACTTTTTGTTGTTCTTATTTTTAAAATGTCCTGTTTACTATGGAACGTTCCTTCTATATGGGTAACCACAACCTGTCAAGTGTCTTAAATATTTATTTTTAGGTGTTAGGTGCGAAACATTTTTTTATCTTTGAAGATGAGCAGCCATCTTCGATTTGTCATTTTTGGACGAAATTGTAAATGACGATACATTTTAAAATTTCTTTAAAACCATGTTTTTTATCAAATTTTACCCATTTCCTTGCGATTGCATAAAAATATGAGTCACCAATATTGAAAAACTTTTGAAAAAGTTGCTACAGATACTTCAACCGATTTAGCAGATATTAAAATAAAGCACTGTCGATAGGCCATCTTCAAGCTACGATATCTTCATAAAGTCAGAATTAATTGTTCGTTTGACTTACGAGTGCGTTAAATTCGATCAAGAAACACCCCTCAGAAATTGGAAGTCGAATTAAGAGACACTGTGTAACAATTTTGTAAAAGTCAATCATAACTGTCAGGTTTTTTGTTTAATTGCTATGCTACATACAATGTGTCCCAATATAAGCGGGTTTCACTAAAGTAATACTAAGTAATTGGATTAACAGAACTTATCGCTCATAACTATGTCGGAGGCAATGTTACAGCCTCTATTTTAGAGATGAACGGTTTGTTATAAATTCAAAATTTGTTTTTTCTAAATGAAACACCCTGTATATTGAATCAAAAACTGTTGTAGAATTTTACCCTCTATCTATCTATGTTCACTTTCCTACATCTATCTCTCTTAATTTTGCTGTTATTGACGGTTTTTGTGATAAGTAATTTAAATGATTCAATTTCTTGCTAGGATGTCTGTGAAATTCCTAACAAAATTAAAAACATAACAACCACTATGTCATAAGTCACCATTTTCTGTTAATCTGACAGTGGTACTTAGTTAAATACTGATTTGAATTCTAAAAAATCAATCAAATCACAATTAATAAGTAAAAGAAATATCACCATGAGAATTTTCATAGAAGAGAGAATACCTGATAACTCCCGTAAACAAAACTTCAGAGTTATATTATCTTTGAACCTATACATAATAATACATATATGTATGAAATCGGACTGTGCAAAGTGCATGCAGGAAATAATACACAATACTTTATCTAAGATAATTTTATTTTATGTTACTGTTAGCGATCTACAAGGTGAGTTTTTTTCGATGTTTAATGTAGTGATCTAAGAAAGTAGCAGATATACAAAACAGCTTAAATGAGGAAGATGTGCAGTTTTATGATCTTTATTAAATGTTACTTTTATTAAAAAAAAAAAACGTCATGACTGACTAGATATTTAGAAAAATACGAATTCGGCCAATTCTTTCAGATGTGTGTAGCTCCGTTACTATTTATTTTACAAAAAAAAATTGAATTACAAAGTTTCAGGTTTTTGCAGTGTTAATAAGACAGTGTGATCAAATTGTCCGTGTACACTTTCGTTTTCAAGTTATAACATAAACTTCAAATTTTTTAAATGTAAACCATAGTTAGCTATGAGCTAGAAAAAAATGTCTTTTTTATGCTTTCCAAAGATATAATATTTGGTATTGTTATTTTGAAAAATGGGAGAATTGCAGCTGCTTTTAACTTTTCAATTGCTCGTTGATGAAGATGGCTGTGAAAACAATCGAAATATTTACTGGGTATTTGACAGTTACTTTTCTGTGTTATTAACACTGCAAAAACTGAAACTCTATAATTTAATGGTAAAATAAATAGCAACAAAGCTACACGCATCTGAAAGAATTGCCCGAATTCGGATTTTTCCAAATATCTAGTCAGCCACGACGTATTTTCAAAAAATAAAAGTAAAAATTAATAAGGATCATAAAACTGCACATCTTTCCTCATATAACTTTTTTTATATCTCTGATACTTTCCCAGATCCTTACACTAAACATCGAAAAAACTCACCCTGTGTATCGGATACAGAGTGATCTACAAGCGCTCAGTAGGGTAGGTAAATGCTTACAGTACCCCCTGCTGGTATTTTAAATTAAGAAAATCGGCGTAGGTATCGCTATAGGAAACGGAAACGGACTTGTCTGCCTGTTCTAGTTCTGCGCTATTACTCTTGACTGCTGGTTCTCAAAGTACTGAAGAGTCCTGAATGCTGTTGCAGCTGTTGTTATTCTTGGTGCTGATGTTGTTGCTGCTGCCGCTGCTGGTGTTATTGTTGTTGTTGTTGCTGTCGTTGCTGCTGCTGCTGCTGCTGCTGTTGAGGTTATTGTTATTGGTGTCGTTGTTTCTGCTGCTGCTGTTGAAGTTATTTTTTGCGTTACCTGCTGCCGTGGTCCGTCCCTGGAACGAGAGCGGTAGCGCCGTCTATTCGAACTTCGATGCTGATCAGAGAGGGCTTGCTATTTGTGTCATCATTGCGTGCATTTCTGCAGTAACTTGCCTCATCGTTTCTTCTACACAACTAGAGACCGCCGCGGTTTCCGGTATGTGCTGTTCTGTCCTTGTCTCCGCTAATGCATCCGCTAATTCTGCGATCGTGGACAGGTCCGTTGTTGCTTGCTTTGCCAAAATAGCTTGCATACTGTTAGTAGGCAGTCGCGATAACCATAAGGAGCGAATAAAATTATCTGGCCCATTCGCCCCAGCTAAACCTTGGAGATGGCGCAGGAACTGCGACGGTTTTCTGTCGCCCATTTCTTCGTGTTCCAGAAGCCGCCGCGTCTTCTCCTTCTGGTATGCGCTAAAGCCGTTTATCAGCTGCGTTTTAAGGATCATTTGATATTTATTCTCTCGCGGCGGTTTGATAAGGATGTCCCTCACTTCCTTCATATACTCCTGGTCCAAATTGCCGGCTACGTAACTGAACTTAGTGTATTCGCTTACAGCCCCAGCGATCGCGAACTGATGTTCCATTTGGGTGAACCGAATTGCCGGGTCATCCGGCCAAAAAGACGGCATTCTTATCGCGACATAACCTAACGCAGGTTGCACTGGAACCGGACTACTTGCACTAGCTGAACCGAACATCTTCTAAATCACTGCACTGTTGTGCAAAAAAATATCCTGCTTCTCGATCACGGCAGGGTCACCAATTTGAAGTCCGTGCAGGAAGTAATACTGGTTTGTAGAGCTTAGCCGGTCGGTGTTGTCTCGTCGAATCGCTGAGATCGAATTCCTCTTTTTCCCCAACTGTCCTACCGACCTAAGCTCGGGCAGGTAAAGCGGCCTACACACGAAGCAATCTACAGGGTCCAAAATGCAGGGACCCTGCAGATTGCCTCATGTAGAGGCGAATTGTCACAATTATTTTACGACTATCCGATATCGGGAAGTTGTCTCGGCGGACCAGACAACCGCCCTGCTCCCCACCCTTACGCCCTGCATATTGTATGGTGTGTAGCGCAATTGGGACAATAACAGGTTGATTCTAGATTAATGTGGCTCGTGGGGCAAATAAATACACAGATATGGAGCCATGGTAGAGCGTATTTACATTTTAATACAAATTCCCATACTGACCGTGTGGAGAGTCATACCCAATTTCCACCACTCTAACACCCTACAAATTGGTCCCTGCAGATTGCCCCGTGTGTAGGCCGATTAAGAAAGTGATGGGAATTGTCATTAAAAACTAATTTGGGAATTTCTAATTGTCAGGATACTTCTAGTAAATACTTAAGATCGTAATTTTAATATTAACACATGTAAAAAGGATTAAGGGTGGTAGGTATGGATAAATGCAAGTAATGAGATTATCGGAAATTCCTAATAAGTGTTTACAATTTAAAATGTAATAATATTCACATTTGAACTAAAAACAATGTTTAAGTATGGTAGGTAAATCCCTTCATATACAAACAGGGTGTCCGCAAATTTCACCGACAACGTTTGACTGCATATTCACGACCATAAATAAATACGATCTATGAAAAAAAAGTAAATAAAAACTTTTTAGTTTTTGAGTTACAGGCCTTCAAAGTTGTCAAAAATAAAACTAATTTAATTAATTAATTAACCTTTAGTCAAATCGATATACTGGGTGATAGTTTTCTCTTGTTACCTCTTCCTTTTAGCGATCAAAACTTTTACAGTGGTCGTATTTTTTTTAAATAGGCAGCAACATTGAAAAGGTCGTTTTATTTAAAAAAATATTGTCTCTTGAGAAAATCGCCTTAGTTAGGAATCTTTGACTTGTCCTTGTTGTTTTCGGGCTAGGTTCTGTGGAGACGGACCAGCCACCCGAACCCCTAAACGGTTCTTGTTGGTTCTAAAGCTGCTAGGGACGAAACTGCTCCTCAGACAATAGTAACGATCTGAGACGTTCCGAAGTGGCAAGTGTTTCGCATTTGCAGTCACCACAAAAGATGTCAGTGAAGAACAGCGAAATGTTTGGAAGTTTTGGATACGACCAATTAAAGGGGCTACTACGAATTNTGAAGAACACAAAATACCCTAAGTATAATAAAATCTCTAAACATAATCCCTACAGAATATGAACATAAATTGAAAAATATATAGGTACACATATATATGAATCAAATGAAAAACTCGTAGTGACAAAGTGAAAAAAAAATCCAAACAGTTAACGACATCCTAAAAGACAGTTTAGTGACAGCAAATTATTAACTAGTATTAAAATCATCCAAAAGAAATTGCTTTAACTTTTTTTTTAAAGTTCAAAATAGTTTATGACTTAAAACAAACGGTCAAAGCATTATATTCTTTACATGCGTGATAGATAAAACTTCTAGTATACAGGGCAGTGGTGTGGCGAGGAATCTCTAATAAACGCGAATAACGAGGATTAAACGTAGAAATCGCCTACAGAAAGCCATTCTTGTGAAAAATGGCATTATTTGCAGGTCTGTACGTTTCGGTTTGTGTAGCAATGTCACGGATTTAAAACTATGAGATCAGTAGGCGATCAAAGCAAGCAACTTTTTCGGCCATTTCATTTAACTCCTGCCCAAGGACTTGAAAATTTAGATCCCAACGCACGTTTACAATTTTGCCGCTGGTTGGTGAATGGAAAAATTGTTCTGTGCCGACGAATCTTATTTTATAAAGAACGGAGTTGTAAATTTTCATAGTTTGTATATGTGGAGTGATGAGAATCCTAAAGAAACACCACAATAATGGCATTACCTGCTAGCCGCAGCAATCAATATCTTGTTTTCATCGCCTACTGAACTCAAAGTTTTAAATTTGTGACACTGCTACTCAAACTGAAACATGCAGACCGGCAAATTATGCCATTTTTCTCAAGAATGGTTTTCTGTAGGAGATTTCCTGAAGAGACAATATTTTTTTAAAATAAAACGACCTTTTCAATGTCGCTGCCCGATTTAAAAAAATATACTTTAAAAGTTTTGACCGCTAAAAGGAAGAGGTAACAGGAGAAAACTATCACCCAGTATATCGATTTGACGCCATAATAGTCCAAATAAATGTGCCAAATTTTAACGCGATCGGTCAAAGGGTTATGAAGTTATTAATTAAATTATTTTTATTTTTGACAACTTTGAAGGCCTGTAACTTAAAAACCAAACATTTTTTATTTAACTTTTTTTTCGTTGATCATATTTATTTATCTTCGTGAATATGCAGGCAAACGTTGTCGGTGAAATTTGCGGACACCCTGTCAGTGCTATTTTTTTAAAACCTGACAGGCTAATTTTTTTATTTGATGTGATAGACTAGTACTTCCAAATGTAAAGTTGTAGGAAATAACTTGATTAAGAAAAACTCACAAATATATTTCCGGTGTTGCCAGATTTCTGCAGTAGCTACTAAAACGATATTTTTTTAAATGGTAACACCGTACCTATTTTTTAACATGATTTGACAAACCTTCAAATTCTAAATAGAAAATGTTATGTCACATTTCTTTATTGGAGTAGCCGTTTTAGAACAATCAGAAAAAAACAACGAAAATAATCTGCAGTCATGTTCAGGGTTTCTTATATTTTATATCTCAAATAACCCTCAGTTGATGTTTTTGTTGGACACTTGAAAATGACATTTAACATGCATAGTTTGTCTTTGGTAACTTTCCATTAAGCTGTATTTTATTGCCAAATACGATTACCTACAACTAAAATATTTACAAGCCTCTGATGCCTGGTATTTCAGATTACACGAAACTCAACAACAACTCTATTTCAAACAGATTGACATTTTTCTTTTAATAATTTTTATCCCACTCATATTGCAAAAAAATAATACAACATACATTCAAACAAACTTTTCTTCTTTTTTTTCCATTCAAAAGCTAATTAAAATTTAAATATTAATAAAAATGTACCATACCATTTAAATGAATAAAGTTGACTTTTTTCACATTTATATTGGGACACTGTGTATAAGGACAAAAACCAGAATAGATTTCATCAAATAATTTATGTCGTGCTGTAAACAAAGCAAATGTATTTTTGTGCAAAAATTATGCAATATTTTTTATTAATTTGAATGATATTTTTATTTCAGGTACATCTTTACCATAGTTAGTTACCTTATTGGAGTTTTTATATTTGCTACAATAGTAGGTGAGTAAGTCACTTTTCGTTTCTTTATTACCGACATCCACTTATTTTTAGTTTTATATTAATTTGGTTTGGAAAACTGTATTAATTTTTTACAGGTGTTCTATAAGAATGATACATATACTGTATGTTAAAAAAAAACAGTTAGAACTCCAAACAGCAAGAAAAAGTTCACATGGGCATAAGTCCGAAACTGAGAGATACAGGGTGTTAGTTTTCGTAACAAAATCAGTTTGTTTATGTCTTGCAAATGGGTTGACCAAATTATTACAAATGGGGTAAAATAAATAATGATAAATGAGATAATTCAAGGATGGGGTATCGTCATCCATTGAGCAGTATTTCCAAACCATTGAAATTTTTGCGAAAATAATAGCATTTTCTGAAAAACCAAGCCCAATTAGAAACGGCACTTTTATAAAAAATTTTAAAAGAGTCACTGTTGTAAATAAAATTGCTAAAGGTGATTTTAAAATTCTTACTGACATCACTACCCAAATTGCTGTCATATCAACACTTTTGAATTTGTACTGATTGAGATGAGAGAAAACGATGTGATGAATTCGTTTCATGCAAAGGATTAAAAATAGAAAAAAAGCAAACATCAAAACATGAAATTAAAAGGTTCAGCACTTTTATTTAGTGAAGAATCACATGTCATCTAAAAAATGAATTACATGCCTTCTCAATTATCTCATGTTTGGGCTCTGATGGGCTGGAGCTTTCTTTTATTCGTTATTGTAGAACATGCAAGTTTTCAACTTGCCCCGGGTCACTAAACGTTTAATATAACTCCAAATAAAGGAGTCGAACAGATTCAGGTCTAGCGGCCACCACTTCTACTTCTGTTTGCAAGTTTCATTTAGGTTTCAATGAGGTTCATATACGATGAACCACAAACTACACCTGATATCCAGTTGTACGTTTTCAAACAATGGCACCTATCTTAAAAAGTGTAGATATGCAATTAATGAATTAGATAATACAACAGGTCCTATTAACCTTTCTGTGTGATAATCTGGACCTTTAAACTAAAAAGTTTTTGATGTCACGTTGCAACAACAGTAATTGGATTTTAGTCAGTCTAAGTGAGAATTGAAAATTTCAATTTCGTCCCCTATCTTATCTTTCACATGGATCAATGCTGCCAAATTAGTAATATTGAAAAGGGGCGGCTCAGTCTGACAATTAGGCCACAAGTGGGCCCTTTTTGCCTGCTCCGCCATCCCATCACCTGTCTACTCTCTGCCTCTGACCCTCTTCGAACCTACCCGGCGCCCTAATGAACGCCAGGATTTTGGTCCATGGAAGGACTTCAATCCCTTGCGGCTCTTCAGCGCCAAAGACTTTATGTCTTATCCTCCCAAAGGCTGCACAGTATCCCAGAAGGTGGACAGGGGTATCCTCCCCTGCTCCACATTTCGGGCATGTATAAAACTATGGGTTTGCCTACATCCTCTATTTCTCCTCCAGTTCTAACCTAAAGTTTGATAGCCCCATCTATTAAGAGCCCCGTTAATGCTACCTCGTGTGCTTCCTAGGATTGGTTCAAGTCCCTGGCTAGGTTCCCTAGATCCGAGACGAGCTAGTTGATCAGCCCTCTCGTTACCAGGGATACCCATGTGACCTGGAACCCAAACCAACTCTACCTCTCTTCGTCTGGCCAATGACTCCAGAGCGTCTCCACATTCCTGGACGAGGGCAGAGCTTGTCCTCGCTGCCAAATTAAGATCGTTATTCTGTTCTCNAACAGGTCCTATTAACCTTTCTGTGTGATAATCTGGACCTTTAAACTAAAGAGTTTTTGATGTCACGTTGCAACAACAGTAATTGGATTTTGGTCAGTCTAAGTGAGCGTATTAAGAGAATTGAAAATTTCAATTTCGCCCCCTATCTTATCTTTCACATGGATCAATGCTGCCAAATTAGTAGTAGCAGTAATAGTGAAAAGGGGCGGTTCAGTCTGACAATTAGGCCACAAGTGGGCCCTTTTTGCCTATCCCGCCGTCCCACTCTCTGCCTCTGACCCTCTTCGAACCTACCCGACGCCCTAATGAACGCCAGAATTTTGGTCCATGGAAGGTCTCTCACCTCAATCCCTTACAGCTCTTCAACGCTAAACACTTATCCTTCCAAAGGCTGTACAGTGTCTCAGAAGGTGGTCAGGGCTGTCCTCCTCTGCTCCACATTTCGGGCGTAGAGGGTCCTCCTCAGTTCCTATCAAACTTAAATGCCTCCTAAATCTGAAATGGCCTGTCAGAATCCGCAGCATTTGGTTTAGGGTTCTTCGACTAAGGCTCAGCAGCCATCTTGTCTTAGGTTTGTTAGGTTCATGTATATAACTATGGGCCTGCTTACATCCTCTATTTCCTCCAGTTCCGGCCTAAAGTTTGAAAGCCCCATTTATTAAGAGCCCCGTTAATGCAACCTCGTGTGCTTCCTAGGATTGGTTCAGGTCTCTGGCTAGGTTCCCTAGATCCGAGACGAGCCAGTTGATCAGCCCTCTCGTTACCAGGGATACCCATGTGGCCTGGAACCCAATCCAACTCTACCTCTCTTCATCTGGCCAATGACTCCAAAGCGTGTCCACATTCCTGGACGAGGGCAGACCCTGTCCTCGCTGCCAAGTTAAGATCGTTATTCTGTTCTCGGGAAACCCATTTACATGCTGCTAATATCTCTGGCATCAGAGTGGGATGTGGCATGATTACAATATCTGTTCCCCAAGGGTATTCTAAACAAGAGGGTGACTAAGAGCTATAATCCGCCTAATATTATGAGTAGGTACTTTCAGAATTTTAAGGATGGTTTAACACAACCCCTCAAGAAAAAGTCGTGATCTGGATGACTGTTTATTCCTATGTATTTTAAATATCAATATAATTACGAAAATGAGTATGAATGGGCATTCGTGCTCTCATTACTTATCGCCAAGGGCTCTCCCGAAAGGGTTGGTACGCCTTCTACAACCCTTCTACTTCTATGCCTTTCCGGACATAGATATGCGTCAAGAAAGCTTCTAGCTTACAAGCCATTAAGAATGCAAGGGAGACATGATGGAGGACTGACACAGCCAAAGAACCTCCCCCCTAGAGCGGTGAAAACTACCCTCTGCTGGACAGGGCGGAGGAGCACCTTACGGCAAAGCAGTTGAGGGCTATTCTCCTCAGTGCACTGCGACCATTGCGCAGTAGAAACCAGAACAAGCAAATTTACATCCCACATCTCCATCCTGTCCAGCAGACGGTAGTTTTCACCCCTCTAGGGGGTTGGTTCTTTGGCTGTATTCACCCTCGACCATGTCTCCCTTACATTTTCAAGAGCTTGTAAACTAGAAGTTTTCATGACGCAGATCTATGTCCGGAAGTGTAGAGAAGTAGGAGTGTAGAAGGCGTACCAACCACTTTGGGGGAGCCCTTGGCGATAAGGAATGAGAGCACGAGGGTTGCAAAATGCCCAAGTTAGTCTGTTCTCAGGAAACTCACTTACAAAGTGCTAATCTGGCATCAAAGTGGGATGTGGTATGTGTGCAATATCTGTCCTCTAAGGATTTTCTAAACAAGAGAGTGGCGAAGAGCTATAATCTATCTAACGCTGCCAGTACTTTCAGGATTTTCTCCCACTTCCTCCAAATTTTATTCTTCTCGTGAGTGAAAACAGATCTAGGTCTTCCAGTGTCAACAGGGTTTTCACCAAAGTTTCTACTGCCCAGGAGTCGCTAGTAAAGTCTGATGATTTTCGAGCAAAAGGAACTGGACAGTTAGGATAAGCTTGATCATACCGACAAGCTTCAAATTCATTACCATTGGCACGTCCATACGTAAAATCCATGTCTGTATTTGTGTACAGTCTCGTATTTTTACAAATTTTATTATTATTAGTAAATCATGTTTTGCAGTTCTCTTGAAAACAATGGGTTTTATCGAAAAGATAGGAGTATCTTTCTGTATAATTTACTTTCAAAATATGTTATAATTGTAGCGAATATATTACTGAAATAGGAGTGAGTACCATTAAAAAAATATAATTATTTTATTACTCACGTTCATATAGTGTAGACATATTAGCTAATATCCCTTGCCAAATTGAATTGATTGATCAACCCGTTTGGAAGATGTAAATAAAAATAAAATTTTTAGAAAAAATTGAACATCCCGTATATATCTGGAAACGAAAGCTTTACGGACGTGTGTATACAGGGAGTCCCACCACGAACTGCATCGATAGATATCTGGGAAACCGCTAGAACAATTTTTTTGAAATTGTGATGGTGTAATACGGACCGTGGGGCCTACCAAGCTAAAATATTTTCAAGGTCATGTACTACCGGTTATACCGGAAGTCGATACTATCTTTCTTATTTTAAATGAAACTCCCTGTATATTATTACATTTTTGGAAAGAGCATCTATTTTTGAGTTGAAAACATATAGCACACTCTATACTTAGGATTGACCGTTTCCGAGATATTTTGATTTTTAAGCAAAAATTGACAGATGCAGACTGTCAGCAAAATTTAGTTTTCCCGGAAACGTACGTTTATTTTTTTGTGCAAATTGGACATTTTCTAGAGGGAGACCTAATTTATCGAATTTGACATGAAAATTTTCTAGTTTTTATACAGGGTGGTCAACAATAATGAACGAATATGAAGTTCAGAAAATGTGGAGAACTCGAAATTTTTAAATTGGACACCTAATTTTTTTAACGTATTCGCATTCTGCACTAAAATTAAGTGTAACTTTGTTAAAGTTTCCCTATACCTAAATCCAGTCGTTTTCATTATTTTTACGAATAAACATTTCCCTTTTCTTAAAATGGTATTTTCATTTATTTCGCACATTTTAGGTGGCCGTGATAGGTAAGTAACAATTAACATGACAACTGTCACAGGTTTTTAATTGTCAAATTTATTAATAAATGTTCAAAATGTCTTCCTTCAACTTCTCAACTTCTAAACATTTTTTACATCTTCGGATTAGTTCCTTGTGGGTCGCTGCTCTAACAGAATCCGGTGATAGATAAATGCTTACCTTACTCTATGCATACAATTTTCCTTTGTTGTTACTGGAGTACTATGCACAATATTTTTTAGTGTCCCAAATATAATTGCATCTATCACCGCATTCTATTAGAGCAGCGACCCACAAGGAACTGTATAAATTTGACAATTAAAAACCTGTGTCAGTTGTCATGTTGATTGTTACTTACCTGTCATGGCCAACCTAAAATGTGCGAAACAAATGGAAACACCGTTTTGGGAAAAGGGAAATGTTTATTGGTAAATAAAATGAAAACCAATGGGTTTAGGTAAAAGAAAACTTTAACAAAGTTACACTTAATTTTAGTGCAGAATGCGGATACGTTAAAAAATTAGGGGTTTCCATTTAAAAATTTCGAGTTTTCCACATTTTCTGAACATCATATTCGATCATTTTTTTTGAATGAAAACTGTAAAATTTTCATGTCAAATTTGATAAATGAGGTCTTCGTTTACAAAATGTCCAATTTGCACAAAAAAATAAACCTACGTTTCCGGGAAAACTAAAATTTGCTGACAGTCTATCAATTTTTTTTAAAAATAAAAATATCTAGGAAACGGTCAATCCTAAGTATGGAGTATATGTTTTCAACTTAAAAATAGATGCTCTTTCCAAAAATGCAATAATATACAGGTGGTTCCATTTAAAATAAGAAAGTTAGTATCGACTTCCGGTATAACCGGAACAATTTCAAAAAAACCCTTCGAGCGGTTTCCCAGATATCCATCGATGGAGTTCGTAGTGGGACACCCTGTATACTGGGTGGACCCTGGACATACTTTTTGCTTGAGTTGCTTTAAAAAATTGATTTATTTAGCTACAAAATCACTAATTAGTAAGTAGGTAAGATGATTTAATGACCCTGATTTAGTGATTAGTTGTACAAGTCTTTTCAAATCCGTTCTTAAAGCACATTTCTCCAGGACTCAAACAAATAGCACTTATTTAGGGAGAAATCTAGATAGAGTATAGGGAGTTGTTCAAGAGGAACAAGCAATTTGTTCTAATATCTGTTGTGTTGTCATAGTCTGGCTTGTCTTCAAAGACCAAAGCATTTCGAACTGAGGAGAAGGGGTTGATAATTGTAAGCTATGAGTTGGATACTCTCGTTAACTTTAATTGTCACTCGTGAAGTTAGTTCTTGGGCAACATTGATGGTTTTGGTATTCAAGTCTTATTCATAGAAAAATTTCATCGACGCGGATTTTAGGAAGGGTAGCTTCCCCAAACTCCAATTAAAGTTGTCCTAAAATTTTACCTCGGTGTACCTATTATTTCTTAAGGAATTTTGTTATATTACGTGGTACAATAGAAAGATTGTAGATCTTGAGAAAACTGAGTCTTTCTATCCTAATATTTATCTTTTCAAGTCGCATTGTAATTTTTCTAGATTATAAATTAAAAATCCTTGTTTAGATTTGATTTTCCTCGTACTTTATTCGAGCTTACGTGACATTAAACCACTCCAATTAACGCTCTTATGATTCCAAACATATGATGTCTAAGGATTCCCTTTACCTTTCCGATTCATTCGAGACCTGTCTACTTCCCAGACTCGACCAACTTCGATTTTAATCATTCACGGAATTTCAGCCATCCTAATTCATTATTCATACACATAGATACGTTACCCGTGTTACTCATCGTTACTTCATGGAGCAGAATGTTAGAATTTCAATTTTGACATTTGCCGAATATGGAAATCAACTAAATAAACAGTGATGTTAATTTTTTCTTTGTTGGAGTGGTATAAACTTTGTTACAGTTGAATTATTACTCAGTTTGCGAACTCTGGTTTGTAATTGTGACAGATTAAATTTTCTCATAGAAATCATGCAAATGTATTTATTAGGAATTCTCAGAAAATAGTCAAATACGTAAAATAATTAGAAGAATTAATATTACAAAGTAAATTTTCCAACAGAAGTCATTTGATAGTTATCTCGGGGAAAAAATGGGCCGATTTTAACAAAAATCGCATTAATCAACTTACATTAGTATTTTCTTATAGAGACATGTATACAGGCTGTTACAAATTCGCTTCTCACTACAGGGATCTCGTAAAGGTAAGAAGTACGAAGTAGCTTAAATGGGAGCAAAGTTGCGTAATCAGGGGACCAACATTATGCCTCTAAAAAATCAAGGCTAACATGATTACTTTTCGAAATATTTGAAAAAAAAACAGAAATTTTGGAAAACCGTTTTTGTTTCATCTTCGTTCCAAATTTATCTAAATTTTTTACTAATGAAGTTGATAATGGTCCTGGAGAGACGAAACGTTACATACAAAAATTGATTATGCTATTCGATAGAGGACAAAAAGTGGCCATGATAATGTGTTTTAATTTTTCAAAATTACCTGAAACAAGGCTGAAATCAAACAAAAACGGATTTCCAAAATTTCTGTTTTTTTCAAATATTTCGAAAAGTAATCATGTTAGCCTTGATTTGTTAGAGGCATAATGTTTGGTCCCCTGATTACGCAACTTTGCCCCCATTTAAGCTACTTCGTACCTCTTACCGTTTCCGAGATCTCTGTAGTGAGAAGCGAATTTATATAGCCTGTATATGATCCAAAATCTGAATTTGATCATGAATTAATTTACAAAAAAAGCTGTTTCAATACATTCTATTAGTTGTTACAAATTATACTGGACTGGTTTGGTAGAGGCAGTTGTAACAGACTGTGAAAAAATATTTTTGTTGCTAAGTTAGCACGTTAGCAAATCTAAATAAATAATAGCACTAAATAATCATAACACCAAAAATAACAAACACTAATTTCCAAGAGAAATAAAAAATTCGGAAGTAAGTAGAATAAAGTCTTCCCGTCAGTTATTCATTGTTTTATAAAGCCGCTCAGCTGCACGTGACATTAAATTCTTTGATAGTCTCTTTTACTGCTTCCGAATAATAATCTGAATAATAAATAAGCCAACATCAATACTATCAGTATTATTCTATCATGCTATATTCTATTATATTTAGAATGACATTAAAATTAACTTAGCAGATATAAATTTGATACTGAGTTTCACAATCAAAATGACATGTAACCAAATAAAAATAAATATAATACACAGCTTGTGCAGGTATTCCCCAAGGTTCCAACTTGAGACTGCTACTGTTTCCTTATTTTGTTAATGATCTGGTGTATTTGGTGTACGACTGCGGTTGGTTGCAGTTTAATGTTCCTTCTAGAAATAAACAATTCTAAATCTGTTAACTACTGGTCACTTGGTGCTAAATCCGGACTATATGTCAAATAATTTTTCAAATAAACCGTTGAAACAATTCTTCAGTATCTCTCTCATAGAAAGTTCTATAATAGCTACATTTATTGTTCTACCCGAGATCACAAAGTCAATCAAAATAATACTCCTCTCACACCTGAAAACGGTGTCCATAATTATGCGGGGTCTGTACAGAAAATTACGCGCTAATTGAGATACTCAGTGATATGCGATTTTCTGAAATTTGCGTGAAACTGGGAAAAACTTTCACGAAAATGTTTCAACTTTTGAAACAAGTATCGGAGCTGATACTCTGGGTCGTTTCGCGAGTTAAAAGTGGTCGTCAATCAATTTAAGATGATCCTCGACCAGGAAGACCTTCAAGTGATGACTAAGACTTTTAAAAAGCCTGATGCGTGCTAATCGCTGATTCATAGAAATTGCAGCAACTTATTCTCAAGTATTTTAACCTCCTGAATCCAAAAAGCTTGATCGCAAAGCCTGAAAGTGCTCAGTTTAATTAATTGTTATTAACAAATTAAATGTTGAAATGGCTGTAAAAAGTTTATTTTTATAGCTAGTACAATTTTTTTGCTTTAATAGTTACGTTTTCTCATAACAAACATATATCTTTTTAACCAAAGTTATTGAAAATTTAGTGCATTTAGTATAAGTTGTTTGCAGCCGTGATACTCTGATTGACCACGGCACCCTATCTGGATCCTAGACTATTAAAGGCCGTTTCAAATGAAGGTATTCAGGACAGCTTCGTGAAATGGAACCACCGCTGAGAAAAATTTGTTAATAGGGGAGGGGAGTACTTTGAAGGAGACAAAGACCAATAATGTATGAAATTAATAATAATAAGGATAAAATATATAAAGCTCGGTTATTTTCTGATCAGAAGTCATATATATAGATTACAGTGAGGAAGACCATTATTTCTTAAGAATTATATCGAATCAAATGGATATACAAAATATTTATCCTGCCCTTACAAATATAAAACCCAATTTGTCAGGAAATCCATCAATTCATACTTTTCCAATTAGGCGAGACAATGAAGCACAAAAGTTCGGAATTTTTTCCATAAAGACGGGTCGGAATGCGGTTTTTTGCATTCTCTTTCAAAAACTTTTTGTAAGAAATGTGGCTACTTTGTGTTTCTGACAAACCGGAAATTGCATTGCTGCAGCCAAAAATGCATTCAAAAAATGCATTTTTTGAGACGCCTTCTGGAAGATTTCAAAACTTTGTAAATAAGAGTCAGAACTGGCCCAAATCGGGTACTCGGGGGTTTTCGAGGTCGCTGATCACGATTATGATGTTCAAATTGACCCCCCGAACACCTGGAGCTCAGGAACGCCAATGAACGTCATCTCCGTGGGACTCTCCCACAAATCACGCGGGGAAGGAGAGAAACTCGGCCCCAGAGGGTTTTTTGGATTGCTGAATTCAAATATGCCATCGTCGAACACCCCCCGGACACCTGGTGCGCCCGAACCTGGACGTGGACGTCATCTCTGAGAATTTTCCTGACAGGATTGACAAAAACAACCCGAAAATGATTGTGGGGGCGTTTTTTGGGGCGCTTAATCCAAATTTCACGTCGAAAACGACCCCCAGTACAACTGGTGCACCGGAATCTGGACGCGGACCTCATCTCCGTGGGTTTTCCCCGCACAATCGAAAAAGACGAACCGAAAATCGATATGGGGGATTTTGGGGCGCTCAATCCGAATTCCACGTCGACAACGACCCCTCAAACACCTGGTGCACCGGACCCTGGCCCCGAACGTCTTCTCCGTGGGGCTTTCCCAAAATTCAAGCGGGGAAGGAGAGAAACTCAGCGCCCTCAGGGGTTTCTTGGGCCGCTGAATTCAAATGTGGCTTCGGCGAACACCCCCCGGACACCTGGTGCACCCGAACCTGGACGTGGACGTCATCCCCGAGAATTTTCCTAACAAGATCGCCAAAAATAACTCAAAAATCTCGTGGGGGCGTTTTTTGGGGCGCTTAATCCGAATTCCACGGCGACAACGACCCCTCGAACACCTGATGCACCGTAACCTGGGCCTGAACGTCGTCTCCGAGGGTTTTCCAGGCACAATCGCAAACACTAACCAAAAATCGTCTCATAATTTCACACATTCATTCATGGGTAACTCTCGCCTGAGGCCCTCGAAAAAGTTGATCCAGTCTCGCAAAATTCGAGTCCAAATGCCGGGTTTGAATAGAGCGAGGAGAATTACGAGAATAATCTCCGGTTAGATCTCCGAACTTTGCCGAGCGGCCGTTCACTTTTCTCCCAACGCTCAAAACGCTTTTGTGTAAGTATACACAGAAACTCTCTCCTAAGTCCAGGCCCCGCCCACCAACGCGTAGAACGAGCAGCTGGCGGCAGTAGAAAACCGTTTTTTAAACGCCAATTACATAAAACTTTCCATTCATTCTATTTCTTTCCTCCTCACGTAATTTAACTAGAATCACACAGCTGTTGCAGTATTGATGTCGTTCTCTAAGACATCAGGTTTGTTTGACATTTATGGGAATGACAGCGATGTCAAGATAAAAGTTCGGGTGCACCAGGTGTTGGGAGGGCACTTTTCGACTTGAAATCCGGATTCAGCGCCCCGAAAAACCCCCATAACGATTTTGGGTTCGTCTTCTTCGATTATGTTAGGAAACCCCTCGGAGACGACGTTCAGGCCCAGGTTACGGTGCACCAGGTGTACAGGGGGTCGTTTTAGACGTGAAATTTGGATTAAGCGCCCCAAAAAACGCCCCTACGATGATTTTTGAGTTGTTTTTGGCGATCTTAGGAAAATTCTCGGAGATGCCGTCCACGTCCAGGTTCGGGCGCACCAGGTGTCCGGGGGTGTTCGACGATGGCATATTTGAATTCAGCGACTCAAAAAACCGAGTTTCTCTCCTTCCCCACGTGATTTGTGGGAGAGTCCCACGGAGATGACGTTCATCGGCATTCCTGAGCTCCAGGTGTTCGGGGGGTCAATTTGAACATCATGGACACCACTCAAGAAGTTCAATATTTTGGGCAAAAACTAAAGATGTCATAAACTTTTTTCTTTCATTTTCTTCGTTTAAAGATGTAGTTTTATGAAAAAANCGATCTTAGGAAAATTCTCGGAGATGCCGTCCACGTCCAGGTTCGGGCGCACCAGGTGTCCGGGGGTGTTCGACGATGGCATATTTGAATTCAGCGACTCAAAAAACCGAGTTTCTCTCCTTCCCCACGTGATTTGTGGGAGAGTCCCACGGAGATGAAGTTCATCGGCATTCCTGAGCTCCAGGTGTTCGGGGGGTCAATTTGAACATCATAATCGTGATCAGCGACCTCGAAAACCCCCGGGGTACCCGATTTGGGCCAGTTCTGACTGTTATTTACAAAGTTTTGAAATCTTCCAAAAGGCGTCTCAAAAAATACATTTTTTGAATGCATTTTTGGCTGCAGCAATGCAATTTCCAGTTTGTCAGAAACACAAAGTAGCCACATTTTTTACAAAAAATTTTTGGAAGGGAATGCAAAAAACCGCATTCCGATCCGTCTTTATGGAAAAAATTCCGAACTTTTGGCCATTTTAGTGCTTCATTGCCTCGACTAACTGGGATTACAGAGCTAATTTTTTTCTACTTAACCATTTGAAGACCTTAATTTGATAAAGATACGTGACATTTTAAAGTTTAAAGAATAAATTTATAGGCTGGAATAATATGTAAATATTTTAAAGGGATATTGTCTTATGTTGTTGGCCCCTTTGTGCTTCTTTATGTTATATACATACGAGAAAACCTTAGTAAAGCCTGTAATAAAATTAGCTTTGTTACTTTTTTTGTCCAATGTTTCCATATATCTTCCATAAGGAATATATGTATTTGTAATATTACCTGTATTCTTTTAAATATATGAGGTTTTTGTGTTCTTTAGATATTTGTTTCTTTTAAGCGGATCATCTTGCATACAGTGTGTCCAGATTAAGATGGATTATGTAGACTATACATACTTAAAACATTCCTTATTTGTTGTAAAATTATGTTAACTAGACTTTTTAAATATAATTTTATAAGGAAGATCAATCAAGCAATATGAAAAGGAAAGTTTGTGAAAAGTGCTTCTACCTATAGTTCTTTTGTTATGGGGCTATATGAATTTAAATAAAATATACGTAGCATATTAGTCGTCATTTAATGAAAAAATTAATAGATTTATGTTTGGATATCCTAAGAGCAGTTTTGAACATTAAAAAATAATTAAAAATATCGCAACTGGGTCCCAACGACCTTGATACCGTATACCGTACACAAAGACCTAAACGCGAATTAAAAAAATCTCATCTTTGATGTTGCAAAAACATCCCTTGTTCATCTTCTCAAAATAATTCCAAGCCACTAATTCCTTTTCATTAAGTTTTTCTGTAAAGAGAGGATCATTAATGAGTTTTCTTATTTGAGATTCAAAAAATATTCCTGTTCTCAATTTAATATGCAGTAAAGAGAGAAGGACCTTCTGTGATTCGAAAAGAGGGATTTTACGTTAGAAATACTGGCCCTTTGTTCTGTTAAAAAATTATCTTTCGTTGTTTAACTCTAAATAGTTCGAACTGAAGTGTCCATATATGAATCAGGTGAAATATGCAATTATAAGGGGATAAGGGCATATCTCGAATATATTAATCCCTGGAGGGCTGAAACTGTGCAATTAGGGAGATGTCCCGAGTCAAAAGAACTGTTGCTACATTTTTCAAATATTTCCTAAACCAGAGAAGTAGTAAATTTGTGAACATTGTATTTTTGGTATTCATAACAAATCCCGATAAAATGTGTCTTGTTTTCAAAATTAGAATAAGGGTGAATTTTTTCGAAGAAATTCGATAAACTGATGATTTTTTTCAAATTTTTATTTCAACCACTCAAGAAGTTCAATATTTTGGGCAAAAACTAAAGATGTCATAAACTTTTTTCTTTCATTTTCTTCGTTTAAAGATGTAGTTTTATGAAAAAATATAAAAATAGTACTTAGTACTTTACTTAAATAATAAAAATCGTTTTTTAATATTTAATTATTTAAATACATATTATTATTCTAATAAATTTATGAGACAGGTTCTAGAGTGGGATCTTCCTTTATTCTATTTTTTTCGAATTAAATATATTTTATTTTATTTTATTTTTACAGAATTTGTACGCTATTTAGCCACATGTTATTATATCACCAGGAAAATTAGCGAAAATAAAAGAGAAACTCGAAAAAAGTCCTATCCGCGAGATTATTCAAGACATCTCTCGTCTCGTGAGTCAAAAACTTGTATTAGCTAACTTTTCTATTTAAATAAATAAGTGAGGAAAACAGTTTTTCCACTTTGCAGGGAAAACCATCAATTTTAGCGAAAAGTGACTCTCAGACAGCTTATAGGGAGTAAAATTATCTACAAAATGAGACTTGTTAAATTAAAATCGGTTAATAAACAAAAAAGTTATTGCAAAAAAAAAAAAAAAGTGCCCATTTTTAATTTGTTTATAACTACCGCATTTATTGTTAAAATTTTATAAAACCTATGACAAGTTGAGGGTTTTGTCATACTTTAAAAGTGTGCCAAAAGTGGGCGCTGTAGGTGCAATAGTTTTCGCACAATTCTATTTGTTTATAGCGGAGGCTCCAAAAGTTATGAACTTTAAGCCTCTGTACAGGCGTTAATTTTCAATCAAACATGATTCTGAAAGCGTCATTGTAATCTTAAAGACGCAATTAAGCGACCTATTAAAAAATATCACCGTTTTTTTGACATTAACATTCTCAAATTGTGCATTAAAAAACCGTGCGTTTTTCGCTTATAAACAATTTGAATAACATTGTTGCTATTTATGCTATCTCACCGAAAATAGATGCAATGGATAGCTGGCAAAAAAATACAGTTTTAAAATAAAAAAAGTACCCTCTACGACCAACAGGAGCCAAGATAAGAATTTTTTTTTAAAACGTAGCGCAATTGTTTATAAATATTAAGACTTGAATTTTTCGCAAAATAAAGTTTACGACGTAAACTACGATTTCCCGTGAATTGCATTGAAAAATGTGGAAAATTAACGACTCACGAGCCCTTTAAAGAGAAGGTACTCGCTAAGTAAACTGTCCGGCGGCCGGCGGCGTGGTGGTGGGGGAAGCTCGTCCAAGCGGTCGCGCGCGCGAGAAAAGTTAAATCCAAAGTTCAAATAAGTGCGCGCTGTAAATTTTGCAATATCTCGGCTTCTATTCATCGTAGAAACTTATTTTTTTTTAAATGGGTTAGCTCGACGAAAAAATAACAATGGGCATATTTACGAATTCGTAGAATAGCCCTGAACCCCAGAAAAAATGCATCTTTTATACTTAATTTTTTTTAATTTACAAAAATGTCACAAAAATTATTGTTAAACGAAATATTAATTAAAATTTCAATTTCGGAATTATTTTACTATTATTAAATAAATAAATGAAGCTATCGTTCATTTAAAAAGTTATTTTTTTTACATATTAAGGCAAAGTAAACTTGTTTTTTCAATATTTTGTTAGCTATTTAATTACGATTTAAATGTAAAATTAAAGTAAAAATTCACAAATTATTTTCAAATTATTATTTATTGTTAAAAGATTTAAAAAAGAATAAAAAGCATTTGAATTTATTGCAAAATTCTCAAAATTAAAAAATATTAATAAAAATAATGCGGTCGATAAAATTACAATTTTAACTTCTTGAAATTTTAATATATAAAGTTTTTTTATTATATTTATTACTAATTTTATACAAAAAAATTTTGCGACATAATCAAAATTAATTAAAAACATATTAATCACAACCATTTTCGATAATAGATATAATAATACAACAATTTAAAATTTAAAATTTTTTCTATTTTTATCAGAAATAACAATTTGAAAATAATTTGTGAATTTTCGCTTTAATTTTACATTTAAATCGTAATTAAATAGCTAACAAAATATTGAAAAAACAAATTTACTTTGCCTTAATATGTAAAAAAATTAACTTTTTAAATGGACGATACTTTTTCAATTATTTATTTAATAATAGTAAAATAATTCCGAAATTGAAATTTTAATTAATATTTCGTTTAACAATAATTTTTGTTACATTTTTGTAAATTAAAAAAATATAAAAGATGCATTTTTTCTGAGGTTCAGGGCTATTCTACGAATAGAAGCTGAGATATTGCAAAATTTACAGCGCGCACTTATTTGAACTTTGGATTTAACATTTCTCGCCCGCGCGACCGCTTGGACGAGCTTCGCCGCCGGCCGCCGGACAGTTTACTTAGCGAGTACCTTCTCTTTAAAGGGTTCGTGAGTCGTTAATTTTCCAATGCAATACATGGGAAATCGTAGTTTACGTCGTAAACTTTATTGTGCGAAAAATGCAAGTATTAATATTTATAAACGATTGCGCTACGATTGTTTAAAGAAAATTCTTATCTTGGCTCCTGTTGGTCGTAGAGGGTACTTTTTTATTTTAAAACTGTATTTTTTTGCCAGCTATCCATTGGATCTATTTTCGGCGAGACAGCATAAATAGTAACGATGTTATTCAAATTGTTTATAAGCGAAAAACTCACGGTTTTTTAGTGCACAATTTGAGAATGTTAATGTCAAGAGAACGGTGACATTTTTTAATAGGTAGCTTAATTGCGTCTTTAATAATGTTTGATTGAAAATTAACGCCTGTACAGAGGCTTAAAGTTCATAACTTTTGGAGCCTCCGTTATAAACAAATAGAATTGTGCGAAAACTATTGCACCTACAGCGCCCACTTTTGGCACACTTTTAAAGTATGACAAAACCCCCAACTTGTCATAGGTTTTATAAAATTTTAACAATAAATGCGATAGTTTTAATTTGTTTATAACTATGGGCACTTTTCTTGTTTTTTTTGCAATAACTTTTTTGTTTATTAACCGAATTTAATTTAACAAGTCTCATTTTGTAGATAATTTTACTCAAAATAAGCTGTTTCTGAGTCACTTTTCGCTAAAATTGATGGTTTTCCCTGTAAAGTGAAAAAAAATGTTTTCCTCACTTATTTGTTTAAATAGAAAAGTTAGCTAATAAAAGTTTTTGACTCATGGGACGAGAGATGTCTTGTATTATGTTCCTTTAGATAATTTTACAATAATCTCGCGGATAGGACTTTTTTCGAGTAAAAATTTAATTTGCTTGGTCTAATAGATCTAATCGCGACGACTAATTACTAAAATACAATATTATTAAAACTACTACTAATATTGTCATTACTGAATATCTAAATTATTATTAAGGAATAGTCCGATTTTCTTTTTTTTTCAGCATTAAAAAGTTTTTACATAATGCCATAATACTTGTTATATTTTTTACCATTTGTATTTAGTAAAAACTTTATATACAGACAGATTAACGACGAAATAGATATAAAACTACAACTCAAAACGAACAAAATGAAAAAAAGCTTATATCTTCAGTTTTTACCAAGGTACAGTTTTGAAAAATTTTTAACCAAAATATTCAAATGCCCATAACTTCCTGAATGCGCCTATTTGCTATTTATTTAATTTTTGTTTAAAGCAAGTTTCGTTTTAGAGTGGACATACACTTGTTTCCCATTTTTTGGTAGCAAAAGTGGCCTTTGTTTTGCTATACGCACAAGTTTTAATTTTGTATTGTAGCAAAAGTGACGCCCAACGTGGGTCCAACTTCAAATAAAATTTGAAAAAATTCATGAAAGCTACTCTAAATGGGCACTAAATAATACCAATAAATCAGGAAAATTAAAAATGAATCGGTTACGAGCTCATTTATTTCGCATGGAATGCCCCATACATATTAGTGATTATAAATTTTATGTATTATTTTCTCAAAAATGTTTTCAATCTTATATACAAACATTTACAACAGAATATTCACAAAATTGCTAACATTATTTTTACATAGCAAAGTTAATTGTTGTTCCATAACTGCCTTTTTATTGGAATTAGAAAAACGTTTGTTCGTCAAAAGTTGCACCAACTTTAATAGTGCGTCTATCAAAAAAAATAGTTCTGATAGTGTATTTAGTTATCATCTAGGAGTTATCAACAGTGATATTTTAAAAAGGACAATGTGTACAGTTGGATTTTTGTTTTTTTTTTCAATTTTAACCGTGTTCAAAATTTTTAAGGTGTTAAATCGTTTCCAGTATCTTCCGGCTCCCGGGCCAGGAAACTTACCAGTCACGCAGCATTCAGAACAAATTAAACAAGTTCAATAACTGAAAATACATTTGGACTATGTAGTGTCGAAATTGGTACAACTGTGGTCTAATGCATATGTTTTTTAAAATAATAATAAGACAGCTATGGAACAATGGAGCTTGACTGAAATACCCTGTACATATAAACGCTGAAACAAACGATATCTTTATTTTTACTCTTTCAGGACAAGTTGGCAATGTGATAACTAACCGAAATGCTAACCGTCTTGAATTTGAACGCCTTTTAGATGGAGCGAAGACCTACATGAGGCATCACAAGGTAATTGAATTCATGCATGAACTGGCTAAGTAGTAGTTAGACTTTAGGGGAAGGCATAACATAAGATATATTTGCAGGGTAATCAACTAAAAAGTAGTTACGCTGGTATTACGTGTATGTAACAAAGCTAATGTGGCATATCTACTAACTTTCAGAATATTTTCATGGTTTAGGAACAAAAAGATAATCAGGAATAATTAGTTGACTTCTAATTTGAAAAATCAAATTTTCTACATGATTTTTTATTACAACTTTAAATGAATTACGTTCATTCAAAGTAACTACAAGTTCGTTCTTTCGTAAAATTAAGTTACAATTTTTTTTTTAATTTGAACTAAAACGACATGACCGATCTGTGGGAAATTATTTGGTGAATGCAGGACTTTGGAAGAAATTGTTTTATGCAGGTCACCCTATTTATCATAAATAATATTTCAAACCTCCATAGAAATTAACTCCTAATCTAGTATTTAATAGCTGTCATCGCTCTGAAGAAAGATCAACACGAAACTGAGTCAACAGATATTTTTTGTATATTAATGGTTACATAAAATGTAACAATTTCAGAGAAAATTAAATTTTCAAACCACAGTTAGATCCAGTAAAATGACGAACAGTATTGGATAACTCAAATTGACAGTGAAATGGCCATATTATCAATCAATCGAAATGTACATGACAAATTGGTATTTTATGATATATTCAGTGCAGATATTTATAGATTTAAATGGGTAAAATTTTTATTATATAGTTAATCACTTCTGGTAAATTTTGTGAATAATATGAACTGTGGGAAGCCGATAATAAATCTGTTAGGTTTACAATTCCTGAATAATTAATTAAAAACTGGGAATGTGAATTTATAACCTGTATGATATTCTAATAATTCGAAAATACATCAAATATATGATTTGATATATTTTTAATGATGAATTTTTTCTCAGAAATGTGTTACAAAAGTAAATTGAAATATGTATATATATTCAGCAGAAACAAATGCATAGGGTCACAAATTATATGGTCAAGTCTTTAACCACAAATGGGCGAAAGTAATGAGCATTTTATTATGTCATTTTTAATTTGGGCGCCGCATTTTCGAGATACAGAAAGTTAAAGTTAAAATTCTGAAATTATTTTTATTAGTAACTCAGCTGATTTTTAACATACTAAGTTGAAATTTTGTACACGTTTATGAGGTTCACCTTCACAGTTTTAGTTTACAAAATCGAAGAGCAAGCAGAAAAATGCGGATGGTACCCATTGGTCCTTTCAACTTTTACTAGACTTAGAATTTGTAATTCTTAAGAAATAGTATAGGTATTTAAAACACTTTTTTATTGGAGCTATTGGAAGAGTATGGAAGGAATAATAGAAAATACTAATTACTTTTTTTACTATGTAAAAAATTACACAGGCACGCAAAAAAATCATATACTTTTTAGAGTATTTTGACCCGCTGAAGACGATGGAGTCACCAGAAATGCTACACGTCAGGATTTTTCCCTAATCGCAAAAAATAGCTCAACATCGGTGGAAATATCGATTTTTTATTTATTTATTTATTTATTTATTTATTTATTTATTTATTTATTTATTATGTACGTTTCTTAAAACTACAAAAATAATGCAGTCTATTTTACTAAATTATTTTCCATTTATTTTAAAAAGGTAACAACTGGCAACGCTG
>NW_019416623.1:1104886-1108166 GCF_000390285.2 Anoplophora glabripennis | reverse complement strand
TGGCCACTTTTTGTCCTCTATCGAATGGCATAATCAATTTTTATATGTAACGTTTCGTCTTTCCAGGACCATCATCAACTTAATTTTTTTTAAATACGACCATGAACATTTTATTACATTTTTTGCAAGCCATCATGACCCCCAATACTGTACTGCCTCTGCCCGAACCAGATTCAGACGTTTTGTCTCGAAAAATTCATCTTCAGTGTATTCGTTCCAAATTTATCTAAATTTTTTATTTAGATTTCTTTGTTTATTGAATCGTACACTGTAAGTGTCGTTAGACCCTCTGAAATATATCTAGTTATTGAAACTATTACCACCACGCCTTACATTAAAATATTCAGTCAGATGGTTATTTTTATCTTCATATCTGATGCGAATACTCTAATGCTAGTTCTGTCCATTGTTCCGATTTTTTTTTTAATTTTTACTATTCGGACTAAATTCGTCCTTATTACTTAAGTACCTATGGCTTTCGATATTTTTTCCACTTTCACTCTTACAAAATTAATTTCCTTCAAAAGCATCAACATTTTGTATATGTGGCATTATTGATTGTAATTAGTTGAAATATATAGGGTGATTAATTAAGAATGGGCAATCTCTAAACTTGAAAAACTACACCCCAAAAAATGATGATTGAACTTGCCTCATACCCATGTTGCAGGTTTAGGTATTCAAAGTTGTAATTTTAATTTGAAATTTCTCTATAGTTTCGAAATTTTTAGCAGAATCAACTCGAAAAAACTTGGTAGGTTTATGTTTTTTGATATGAGAATTACGAATGTGATACTGAATTTGCCGTTATCTGTACAGGGCGTAAATTCCACCCAGTTACTTCAGAAAATCACAACGTTTTTTTGTCTAATAAACTATGGCTAAATTGAGCCAAAAATTTAAAAGCCAATTCAATTTTACATAGAAAAGGTACTCTTGTTTAATTGATCTAACTTATCGGTTTTTGAGATATTTGCATTTTAAACCTTCAGTGTAAAATCGCCTTAACCACCGTTTTCTAATTTACTAATTATTTGCAGCAAAACTTCGAATATCAAAAATTGCCACGACATAATGATTTTTCCAACAGTCAAATGCGTGATACGATTTGTGTCTTTGCTCACCCAAATTTTAGTGGATTTGATGCAAACAGAAGGTAACTCGTATTTATAATTATACCCAAATGAAAGATGATCAGAAATATTTACAAACGCCTAGGGTATTTTCGTCCTTAAAAATCACAACGGTGGACAAGAGGGATAAACCACGTCTATCTGAAGAACTTTAAAGAAAGACAATCTCCGTCCATATCACCATATTCCTGTCCAAAATTTATTACCTACCTCAAGACTTACCAACTCGGCTATAATTTTCTCAATTTTTGCTAGATAAGCAAACCGAAAACCAATATTTTCTTAATAACATTTTTTTTATTGATGAGGCGTTTATTAGACGAAGTATTTTTAATTGGAAAAACAATTATTTGTGGGAATCCGAAAATCCACATGCTCTACGAGAAAGACATTTTTAGTATGAATTGAAGGTAAACGTTTGGTGTTGTGTGATATCTGTTTTTTTATTGGTCGTTTTGAACTCCCTTCCTAATCTGAATGAACTGAATCTATTTGAACTTTCTTGCCCAAAATTTAAACACGCTCTTAGAAAATGCATTACTAGCCATAAGATGAAGCATGTAGTTTATGCTGAATGGAGCGCCACCACATTTTTCTGTGCCAGTGCGCCAATATCTGAATGAACATTTTCCTCGTCAGTGGAAGTGAATTTGTTTGGCCACCGAGAAATCCTGTGGACTTCTCAATATGACCACAAATGAAGGAATGGTTTACAAAGAAAAAAATTCATCTAGTCTCTCTTACTCAGAAGTTTTCTTTTATTACTGTTACTGATAGTTATTATCATTTGTCGTCTTTGTTGTTGTCATTCCACACACTTATAATAATAAAAAATAATAAAAAAAGAAGAAATAAAAAAGCAAAATACATTTAACGTTTAAAATACACAACTCAAAAACGGATAGACTAGGATGAATTAAACAAGAGTGCCTTTTCTATGTAAAATTGAAATGCCTTTTATATTTCTGACTCACTTTAGCCATAGTTCAATAGACAAGAAAAATGTGTTGTGATTTACTGAAGTAATAGGGTACAACTAACGCCCTGTACAGATAGTGCCAAATTCAGCATCAAATTCGTAATTCTTATACTTAAAAATATAAAGCCAACGATTTTCGAGTTGATGCTGGCCCATCCCTAATGAATCACCCTGTACATACTTATATAACGGAAATATTCTTTTCTTTCTTGTTTTTTTTAATTTGACGTTTGTTTTGTTAATTGTGTCATATTAAGGACTATTCATTGTTGTATTTTTTCTCTAAAATGCATTTTTCAGGTGCTATAGGCGTTTTAATGCTCAAAATTAGTTAAAAATGGCTGAAACTCTACAAGGAAGCATTTTAGAGAAAAAAGTGGAAGAATAAAAAGCTTCTATTTTGATCCTATTAAAACATCTACATAGGTACTTTAATTTCAAAATCTTAACTATTTTACCATAAAATATAGATTTTCATTGATTTTGATATTTTTTGAGGTTAGGGAAAAATTCTGACGTGATAGAGCATTTCTGATGGCTCCATCGTCTTCAGTGGGTCAAAATGCAGGGGAGTAGGTACCATATTCTGTTAGAAAGTACATATTTTTTTTTGTGTGTGCCAGTATTATTTTCCTAATGCCTAATAATTCCTAATAGACCAGGCGGTATCTGTTTTGGCTTGGGTGAATCGTATATCCACGGAGATTTTTGGCTTTTTTCCTTTTTGGCTTTCAAATATCACTAGAAATTAAAATTTTTCTATGCGCATAAAAAAACGTGGGCTTAACTTTTGACGGCACAATATGTTAAAAAAATTGGAAAAATGTAATTTTTCTTCCTATTTAATTATGTATCTTTTTAAAAGTTGATTTTAGGCGAAAATGGAAGAGGAAAAAAATGTTTGTAATTAAATTATTTATAATACATGACTGGTTACAAATCGAATGAATCATGATTATTATGGTAAAAATCGAAAAAATCACAAAAATGGGGTTAAAAAACAATACTTTTTAGGGAATTTTTTTGGTGTATTTAAATTGGGTGTAGGACCTTTATACTTGGCTCAAGAAAACTTCATGTTATGTAGAATCATCACACCAAATTTCATCAAAATCGGTTCGATAGATTTTGCATAATAATTTTGCAATCCAGATTAAAAAATTATTAT
>NW_019416623.1:1092729-1104181 GCF_000390285.2 Anoplophora glabripennis | reverse complement strand
TTTTTTTTCAAAATCTGGATTGCAAAATTATTATGCAAAATCTATCGAACCGATTTTGATGAAATTTGGTGTGATGATTCTACATAACATGAAGTTTTCTTGAGCCAAGTATAAAGGTCCTACACCCAATTTAAATACACCAAAAAAATTCCCTAAAAAGTATTGTTTTTTAACCCCATTTTTGTGATTTTTTCGATTTTTACCATAATAATCATGATTCATTCGATTTGTAACCAGTCATGTATTGTAAAAAATTTAATTACAAACATTTTTTTCCTCTTCCATTTTCGCCTAAAATCAACTTTTAAAAAGATACATAATTAAATAGGAAGAAAAATATGACATTTTTCCAATTTTTTAAACATATTGTACCGTCAAAAGTGAAGCCCACGTTTTTTTTATGCGCATAGAAAAATTTTCATTTCTAGTGATATTTGAAAGCCAAAAAACCAAAAATCTCCGTGGATATACGATTCACCCAAATATGGCTTTTTGAAACAGATACCGTCTGGACTATAATATTTGTCACATGAACGTGATCAAAAACTGTCAAAAATAAAAATGTACAAATAAGAACGAACTAACAATATAATTTAATGTAAGCATGATTGAAGATTGAATCCAGTAAAGTGATAATTTCTTAGGAATTAATCAATTTGAATAAACTTTTTATTATTTAATAACAAAATAATAACAACATTCAGCGTATTTTGTTTCAGTACTTAATACGGCGACAAACGAACATAATTCCGCATAACTGTATGCAATAACCACTCGGCGTCTAGTTGAAATGACTGGCTAATAAGCTTAAACTTGATTTATATTTGGTTCAAGCTGTGCCGTCTAACCCCTAAACTATTTTGTTCGCGAAACAAGCAAAATTTAATACCGTAACGCCACCACTTACGCCCCGAGACTGGGAACAATTACGTGCATTGAACAAAACAAACCAACTCTCGGCAAAAGATAAATACGAATGCATGATCACTTCGTTTAAAATACAAAGAATTATTTTCTCATGTGTAATATCAGACGTGTCTGCATTGTGACAAGTACACAGTTATTTTCTGATTGTATCTAATTTGAAATAATCTCCTCTTTTCATTTGAACAAAAGATATAACAGTAGTAACAAAAGGGATATTAAAAAGGGCCAAATTTTTGGGTGATTTTCAAAGAGGTATAAAAATTGAAGGGAAATAGTCATAGAGAAAATAAAAAAGAGGAAATTTCAAAATCAAAGCAAAAAAAGTCATTTTTGACTTTGGCAGTAAATTACTCAAGAAATAATGATCATACAGAAAATCCAAGTAGGGTTTTGAAACCCGCAATAAATTTATAGAAGTCGTAATTATTAGTTTTTGAAAAAAATATTTTATTCGAAGTGAAAATTGCACAATTAGGGATATTTGAATAACTTCGCAAATAATGGATAAACTAAGAATATTGACTATAATTTTTCAACCTCAACGTGTCCTAAAGGAACCCTGATAGTTTCAAAGCGTTGCGATTTATTTTCCTAGTGCCAGGAATGTTTAAATTTGTCATTTTTGCTGACAATCAATATAACGAGTAATTTTTCACTTTTTATTCATTTTATTAAATTAAAAATGATTTTTTAGCAATAATCCATGGAAAAACGTTATTATTGTAAAAAAATTTTAAAAAAAGTTTTTTTTGTTTACATTGCGAGAAGAGTTTGTTGATATCACACGCACACAAAAAAAAGTGGTCTTTTCTAAACTAGACTTATACATTTTGACACGCCGAAGTCAGAATTGCTTTTTTAAATCGCGAAAAACAGTTACTTACTGTAAGCCATATTTATACAGGGTGTTTCACGAACTTCATCGATGGATATCTGGGAAACGGCTCAAAGGATTTTTTTGAAATTGTGATAAGGGGCGTGAGGCCTACCAAGTTAAAATATTTTCAGGGTCATCGTACTTCCGGTTACACCGGAAGTCGATCACAACTTTCTTTTAAGACAGAACATGTATTTTCAAGTTGAAAATATATAGCACACTCCATACTTAGGACTGACCGTTTCCGATATATTTTGATTTTTAGGCAAAAATTGACAGATGCAGACTGTCAGAAAAATTAATTTCTCCCAGAAGCACAGGTTTAGTTTTTGTGCGAATTAGATATTTTGTAGAGGAAGATCTAATTTATTGGATTTGACATGAAAATTTTCGTTTTTTATACAAGGTGGTCAAAAAAATTATAAAATATGAAGTCCAGAAAATGAGGATTACTCGAAAATTTTTAATGGAAAGCCCCAATTTTTTTAACGTTTTCTCTTTCTGCACTAAAATTGAGTGCAACTTTGTTAAAATTTCCTTACCTAAACCCAGTCGTTTTCATTTTATTTACGAATAAATATTTCCCATTTCCTAAAATGGTGTTTCTATTTGTTTCGATGTACGATCACCTTGAAAATATTTTAGCTTGGCAAGCCCCACGGCCCATATCACACCATCACAATTAAAAAAATTCTTCTAGCGATTTCCCAGATATCCATGAATGGAGTTCGCGGTGAGACACCCTGTATGTACTTTAACGTGCTGAAGCCGAATTGGAATCACGCTATCACCATCTAGTATTTTTATACAGTGAAAAAATAGCCCTAAAATATGGGAAATTCCTTCCCAAAGATAGATAGAACTTTAACCATGCCTGCAGAGAGAGATTAGAGTAGTCGAAAATGTGAACATTGTTTTCAGAAAAGAAATGAAGTTTCTTTTACTCCTTTTTCCTTTTGTAATGAATTTTTTTTATCTTTAAAGATCGTTTGAAGGTGCAACGGATTTCTTTTTTTTTTCTGTTTTTTGCTCGTTTTCTCTTTTAAGCATCCAACAAAAATCTGTCAAAATATTAACAGTTAGGAAACCTAACTGTTTGAAGCTTTACAACAATTCCTCAAGTAAATTCTGGTAATCCTCACTTTTCCTATTCCCCAAGAAATTCTGAGTGACTCTCTGGAAACTTAACCATGCTATTTTTTCAGTGTCATTCATTTTTGTGATAAATTATTCATCACTGAACCTTCTGAAAATACTTTCTTTCAGTTTAGCATCACTTTTTTCCGGAAACTTCTCTCCTATATTAAGCTTTAACGAGGGAGACCAAATTTGATAGGAGGGGAGAAAACAGAAGGGTAGTTAGTGAATTGTTTTTCAACGCAGGAAGGAAATCTCTTCTTTTTGGCCATACTTTCTGTTCATAGTGATTCTGCCTCTACTATCCCACAGACATAAGAAACAGGGTTTTTTTTGTGAATCCAATCTGTCCAAGAATCTGGATCAGGATCAGGGTTCTCGAATGATGTTTTCCCTGGATGGAAATCTGTTCATAGTGATTCTTTCTGTATCTACTATCTCACAGACATAAGAAATAAGGATTTTTTCGTGATTCATGCGTACTCTCTTTTCTCTAATACTATTTGTAAATTTTCGTACATTTCTTTCACCTTCGTTGAGTGGGAACAAGTGGAATAGGTGCAAACGTGTTCCCGTTGTGAAGAACAAAAAATAGTTTCAGATGTATCTGTACTGTTAAAAATGTTAATTTACTACAGTCAATGAAAGTTGGACTCTCTCTAGTTTTGAAAAATAAAATTTTCCATATTTTCTGTATTTTTTTGCTATTAAAAAAATCAAGAGTGATGGTGCAATTCCGCCCTGGATTGGGATTCAGGGCATTAAAATACATATAAATAAGGTCCAGCAGTCACTTTCAGTCAATTTCTGCAATTATACCTAATGCTGATCCTTCCCAAAGCGAGATTTTCCGCATTTTCTGTATGTAAGGGCGGTTTTTTGCGATTAAAAAAAATTAAGGTTGATGTAGCAGTTCTGGCCCGGATTCGGATTCAGCGCTCCAAAACACAAAGATCCAATCTATGGAATAGACCACTTTTATTTTTTGTGTACCTGTGTATTTATTGAGAGATCTTTGTAGGTATTCCGAAACAAATTGTTAAATAATCACAATAATGGTTTGATTTCAATGTGGATTTCAACACTTTTCCAACATATTTAGTTTGAAAAAAAAACACCGCATTCTACCTAGGTACTCAGGGGTTTTTGGGGTCGCTAATTCCGATGTCGAAGTCGGTTAAGCTCTATCACGTCAGGTTCAAGGTCATTTGAAGGTCAATATAAGAAATGGTGGTTGACAAAAATCTAAAAAAATTCATACATAAGTTTTTTGGTCGCTCAGTCTGAATCCGATGTCGGTTGACCTCTATCATCTCATGTTCAAGATCACTTGCAGGTTAAAGTAAGAATAGGAGGTGAAAAAAATTGGAAAAAATTTTTACTAATGCTCACCTGCCTACTTTTGTCTGTTTATCTGTCTGCCATTTTACCTACACACTGTCTGTTTGCTTGTTAGTATTTATTGTCCGCCTGTATTTTCTCTCTGTCCATCTACCTGACATCCTGCCTTTCTGTCGGTAATTTTGTCTATCTTCCTGTCTGACTAAATGACTAAATGTTTCTATCTGTCTGTTTTTCTGCCACCCTCTGTCTAAATGTCATATGAATCTGACACTTCATTTTCAGATTTTTTCAAGCAGCTTTTCTTAGCTTGACCTTCAATGACCTTGAATCTGACGTAATAGAGCTTAACCGACCTCGTCATCGAATTCAGCGACCTCAAAAACTCCTGAGTACCTAGATAGAGTCCGGTGTTTCTTTCAAACTAAATATTGACAAGTGTAATTTTCAGTAGTATGCAATCGCTGACTGAATACAGTTACACTCATATGGTTATAAAAATTTAAGAATTTGTATTAAGAAATGTTGAATCAGAATTTTAAGAATTAATTTTATTTCATAAAAAGGAAAATCAAACAACCGGGTCACCTCACTGTCGGCACGTCCTTGATTAAAATCGAATATACATAATTGCAAACTTAAAAAATAACCTTTATTTATAGTAATGAGTGTACTAAAATTCATATCCAAATTTACAACAAAAATCGATTATCAGCAGCCATTTTTGGACGTCTGTAGTTGCCTATGGCATTTATTTTCATTTTTTGGTACGTAGGATCACCACTCAAGATACAGGAACGGAATTTTCGGACACTCTTTATTTGTTCTAAAAACCCTGTCCATAAGAAAGGCAATTTGTTGCAATTTGTTATAAATTAAATAAGCTGTTCTTTCAGTCGGTAATAAATTTGATCCTCGTAGGCAAATATCCTTTTACATTTAAAACCTATTAGCTTTGTAAAATGAGGTTAACGTTCGTTCTCCTGAATATAACAGGTTCATTAGTGATTCTAATACCAAACAATTACCTAACTAAGTTAAGAGGTATCTGCAGAATGTTCTACTTGTACATTTTACACATTTACAGTCATGATTATCGTCTATCGGTAACTTCTGAATAATGCAAATTCGACTTAAACTGTGTTTTAGCAAAATGTTCCTTTTAAGCGACAAAGACTTCTCTACATTTCTACAAGATTTATAGTTTCACGGATTTGCTTCAGTTATCTACTGAATTTATATTTGTTAAAGGTAGGAAGCATAAAAAGTAATATTTTTAAATATAAGTACTTGAATATGCCATATAAAATTTCAGTTTATATAGTGAAACTGTTAAAAAATATTATTACGTCACCATCTAAAGTGAAGAATTAATCTACATCATCACATATTTTAGTAAAATATACAGGGTGTCCCAGAATAACGTGTACAACGGAAGACCACAGATTAATGGATTCAGAATAGGCAGATTTAGGCTTTTTGTACCCAAACTGCTGATTTAATCAAAATTCTATGAGAAGCCCAAAAACTTCAAAATGGTATCACCTATCAAATAAAGAATAAAATAATAAAAAGTTGTCATTATTGCCCAAAAGAGGAAAAAGTTATGAACGGATATTATCACTATACAAGGTGAATCAGAACTTATCCAAAAAACAAATTCTTAATGTACAGGGGACAATTACAAATACAATTTTGTAAAAAAAAATCAAAAAGGGCAGTTCGAAATTGATTTAAATATACACTTATGTACGGCACTGGAAACTGGTCCACTGTAAAACCTGACCTTCCGCAAGGAAAGAAATAAATAGAATTTTATAGCACCTATTTTACATCGGCAAATTCAACTGCTTTTGCCTTTATTGTTATTATTAATGATATTATTCTGAGACAGCATTGTACCACCCTGACCTGAACCCTATCGAACTTATTTGGCATCGCCGAAGCAATCTGTCGCTAGTAAAAATGTTACTTTGACAGACGTATGAATTTTTCAAAACATTTGTATCACAAGAATGGAATGCTCGTTGCCTACATGCCAAAAAAATTGAAACAGAATTAATGACTTGTGCTCGACCTGGCTATCTATTCATCAAAATAGATACCTTCAAGGCAATTATGATTCGGACATAATTTTTCAGTTGTGTATTTTGATAGGGCATAGTCTGCCTCGTTATAGAAACAACAAAAAAATGAAACATTGTAGTTATCAAAAAATTTTAAAATATAGCAAGTAATTTTTTTAAAGACATTCTTGGTATAGTTTTACAATTTTTTTGGATTGGACTATGGCGGTATTTGGAAAACTAAATAAAGGAGGATGTTCTAGCACAACTTCACTATTTTAGCAATAACTAAACGAAAAAAGATATCGACCTCTGGTTTGTGTATTTGTTTTCCTTAGTAAGTGGTCTATCAAGCCATGAAGCCTTGAAAAAAACCTATATCGTTGCATTTAATTTTTTTAGTAAACGGAGCCAATTACATAACTTTTCTAATTAGCGTCATCCACAGTTGCGCAGGAAAATAATATTTTTATTCCCATATCATAAACACAGGGTGGCCAAATGAAAACGAAACAGAGCCATTTTCAGGAACTGCGTCAAGATTGTAGAAAAACGCTCAGACCCGTCGATTTTAGATTAAAGGGGGACATTCTTTGCTGGTATTTTTGACTCCGCCACTTTCACCCCCAAGCAAGGGTAATCATCACCCCAAAATATTTAAATGGCATTGGGGGTTGAGTAATACTTCTTTTGAAAGCTCTTACAATTCTCTTTACCACAGACTTTAAATTTTATAAATCCGCCCAATACTTTGAAAAAAATTTACATTTTAAAATTTAAATTATGTTTAGTTGCTTACTTACTAGGTACTTAGTTGTGACGATTTACCGTCCCGTAAGAGCTTTCAAAAGAAATATTACTCAACTCCCAATTCCATTTAAATATTTTAGGGTGATGCTTACCCTTGCTTGGGGGTGAAAGTGGCAGAGTCAAAAATACCAGCGAAGATGTCCCCCTTTAATCTAAAATCGACGGGTCTGAGCGTTTTTCTACAATCTTGACACAGTTCCTGAAAATGGCTCTGTTTGGTTTTCATTTGGCCACCCTGTATATTATCTGTTAATAAATAAATTGTATTGAGTATAGATAACCTACTTTGAAATAGGTATAAATACTGTCAGGTAATTTGCTAATTTAATAATAAAACCTTCATTAAATAACTATATCCTATAACTTAAGTAAAATTGCAATACACAATTGCACACAAGGTACCTGCTCTACATTAAGGTCTCCTGTCTTTGTTACTCCTACTGCGAACACTCTTCTTGATCTGCCTATCCAAAGAACAAGATAGATGATTGAATAGTGGTAGATTTACTATTCAATTATTTTTAAAACGTCATTGAAGACAAGAGTTATCCGTATGCAACAAATATATTGTTTTTTAATTGGAGTTAGGAATATGTAGAGAAGTATTAAATAAATTATTATTATTATGTCGGTAGTGAGGCAGATAGAAAAGATATACAGGGTATTACAGGCTTGGAGAGAATATTTAAAAAGTAAATAAACCAAGGTGCGGAAGCTCGATTACCAGAAATATGTTTGGCGAATAGAATTTTTTTCTATGATCCCTGCTGACGTAGCATATCGATACTGTGAAAACTCTTTTGGAACCGCTGACTCCACCAATAGCTCCACCTCTGTTTACAAGTTCAATGCATGTCTATTTGGAAATTGCTTTACATAAAGTTGTGCAAATTTGTATGAGGCATACCATATTTTTCGCTAATTTTTGTTAAAAATACATCTTCACCTTCTTGCCATTTTTGCTCAAATTTGTTGAGATCTTTATTAATTTGTCTGTATTTTCCTGAAAAATTTTTTGTGTGTAAAGAAGCATTACATTATTTTAAATTCTTAGCAAATCCTACTACTTTCATCTTAACCCAAGAACAATCTAGTAATTCCTCAGTGTACTCTTCCACATCTCAATAATTACTAAAAATCCTTCTACATTCCAGTAATTCCTTAGTAAATCCTCTTACATACAGAATTTCCCATAATTAACCTGCCCAACTTTGTTCAAATAAACATAGGCTCCAACAGCTCACAATCAAGGACCAGAAGCTCTCCTAGAAAGCAGGTAGCGGACCTGTATCTATTAGTACATTTTTTTTAACTGAAATGAAATTTGGGAGCTATGCAATTTTGCTTAAAAACGGTACGTTCTTTCGAAAAAATAATTGTACAAAATTAACATTTTTTAAATCTCTTGATAAAACTAAAATCTATAAAAAAATTGCATGAAATATGTGTTAGGTTTTGCCTCCAGTCCATCAGTTTTGACATATTAAACAGAACCTTGTTCAGAGACACCCTTTCAAAATTCCTTAAGAAATATTTTAAGCCTATATTTATTAAAATGTTTTCTATTTGAAAGTAGGGTCTAGTGAAGTTATTTAACATTTTGTTGAAAACTTTATCTATAAAAACTACTAAAAAACCAAAATTGAACAAGTCAAAGCTAAAGAAAATAAAAAAGTACTTAATTGGATATTCCTACTACACAGATATAGGTATTTTTTTAAAATATTTAACTCCTTGTGAAAGAATTTTACAAAATCAAATGCACATGATGATTCGATCAAGAAGTTGTTTCAAGAGTTATAGATTATTCGCGGTCTCGTATCTCTTTTATTTTAACAAATAGCTATAACAAACCCTAAGTATATATTGTTAAATCGCCGCTCAAACTCTATCAAATAACATTATTAGATCGTCTCCATGGTAACAAATGCCAAAATGGATACAGTCAACTGTATATTTTTTTTATCAATTCTGGAAGATATTTTTTTCTGCTTTTAGCTATATAAGGAAGTCTAGAGTTCTATTAGAAATATTGCTAAATAACCAGCAAAAAAGATGAACCCTACTTTCAGTAGCTTTATTCTGAAAAATGATAGCCAACTGAGGAAACAACTGAATTTTGACGTTTCTAAATAACGGTTTGTCAAAATAACTGTCATTTTGTACCTACCTATTCTATCTATAACTAAATATAACATGAATAGTTACAGTAACCAACAAAAACTAGATATTATTTTAATTTATGGAGAGGACCGAAAGAACGCTAAAGCTGCCAGGTGTTTATACCAACATCGTTTTGCGCAGAGAGAACTTCCATCAGATAAAATTTTCGGAAAGTTAGCCATGAATTTGGCGGCAGATGAAAGTATTCAAAAGAAAATAATAGTTTTTAAACCCAGAAGGGCAAGAGATGAAGAACATTCGATAAAGATGTTAAATGTCCTGCTAGATTTCCGGATCTCATTCCTATAGATTTCTTTCTTTGGTCTTACCTAAATGATATTGACGATTTTAAAAACAGAATAAGAGTTGAATGTCGTAGATTAACTGAAGAAACAATAGAATGTGTTTGTTGAGAGGGAGTGATATACAGAGCTATTCATTTGAAATAAGTATTGTTTTAAATTGTTATATCTATTATTATCGTATTAACAATAACATATGTTGCTTTAAAAAACATGGTAGCTTGTTTCCGCAGCTTGATATCATTTTTCAGAATAAAGCTACGAAGAGTAGGGTTCATCTTTTTTGCTGTTTTTCTATAAACATTTCTAATGAAACTATAGATTTCCTTACATAGCTGAACGCAGAAAAAAATACAGTGTGCTATTTGAACAAAAATAGTTGACTAAGTATAGCAGTTTAATAATTCATTTGATAGAGTTTGAGCGGCGATTTAAAAATATATGGGGTTTGTTATAACTATTTGTTAAAATAAAAGAGATACAGGATCGCGAATACCAAACTGAATAACCCGGTATATTTCATATACAGGATATTCTGGAATTAGTTTGCAATATTTTATCGGTACATTTTACAGCTAAAAAGAAATACTTTATATCAACAAGCGATCAAAATAAAACAATCAAATTTGAAAGTGGTTATGGATCTAATATAATTTTGATACAGGGCATCCCAAACTAGGCAGAGAATTTGTGGTGTTGTTGTGGCCATGAAAAAAACACCAATATTCCAAAAAATATCTACTAAATTTCAAGAATAAAGAAAAATCAGTAAAACAGAATTACATGAAGACAGTGTTTCATCAATAATAATTAAACTATTTTTTACATTTTTTTAGTTACAAATACGAAATTCTTTAGGTATTCAATTAATTTGTTAAAACTTACTTTTTACATATTGGAACATTTTTAGACTCTAATTCCACGAAAACACGAACATAAAACGAGTTAATTGCGGAGTCACCTGAAACAAGTACTCGAAAAATTGCCAACATATTGAATGTAAGCAACTTCACTGTATTTAAAATTCTTAAAGAACAGCAATTGTATCCGTTTCATATTGAACGTGTGCAAGCTCTACTACCTAGAGACTTTTTTCCGCGCCTATTTTTTTGCCAATGGATTAATCATCAAATCGCTCAAATTCTGAATTTTTTAAATGCCGTTTTGTTTACTGACGAGGCTACTTTTGGACGAGAGTGTATACGAAATTTCCCTAACAATCGTTATGGGCTGAGGAAAACCCCCATGGAATCTTCGAAGCTCATTTTCAGTTTTCAGTTTTTCAGCATCAGTTTTCCGTAAATGTATGGCTTGGGGTAATTGATGATCATTTAATCGGTCCACATTTCCTCCCACAACGACTAACAGGCGAATCTTATCTTAATTTCCTACAGGAAGAGTTACCTGTTTTTCTTGAAGAAATTCCTCTACAGCTGAAACAACACCTATGGTACATGCGTGATGGTGCACCAGCCCGTTTTAGCATTAATGTACGTAATCACTTAGACACAGTATATCCAAATCGTTGGATATGTAGGGGAGGTACGGAACATTGGCCTGCTCGATCGCCGGATTTAAATCCTCTTGATTTTTGCATTTGGGGTTTTCTAAACTCATTAGTTTATTCCACTCTTGTTGAAAATGTTGATGACCTGAGGAATCGAATTATAGTCGGCTGTGAGACAATAAGAAATATACCAGGAATATTTGCGCGAATACGAGAATCAATGAGGCGAAGAGTCTCTTGTGTCACGTCTGAGGGAGGTCATTTTGAACATTTGTTGTAGCTTTGCGCCTTTTCAAAATTTTATTAGTGTTATTTTCTGTTA